>NC_051157.2:127105703-127185702 GCF_013339745.2 Dermacentor silvarum
TTGTTTGTTTAGGTTAGCGTATGACTATTTCTGTTCAACGCACTTTTAAACTACCGAAGACCACAAGGAAAACTTAACTTTATCAGCGCAGAAGTAAAGATAGTGCTATAAAAAAAGTCGCAGTTTCGCCCGAAAGGGGACGCGTCAATTGCGATAGCAAATTAGTAGAGAGCTATACGGAGTAAAGATAGTAGTTTTATCGGCTGCATAAGCTTGGACACATTCGCTTACAAACTGAATTAACAAGCGTGCACGGTGTCAGCACGCACAAGCAAACATGAATATATCACACTCGATGACTGCAGAGAACCACTGTCAAAACATTGGCGTGAGCAAGCGCGACAGCAGCAACGAGCGAAGGTTCGTGCGGTCTATCGCTTCAACGGAAACTGAGCGGTGAAAGCACAGCGCATACTAAGGTAAGAGCGGTGGGGAGATCGCTTTCAAGATACGGTGCGCGCGACAGCCCGGAGCCGCGCATTGTACAAGTACGCACTTGCTGGCAGAATAGAAGCCGCACCCCCTCCCTCCCGCGCTGCCTTCCAGGTTTCCTCCCTTCGCGTGGGAGATTGAGTCGCCAGTTCCCCTTGCGCCCGGTCGCAAGATAGGCATTTGGTGCCGCAGCTAAACGTCGCCTCCCCTCCCTCCCTCCCATCCCCCCCACGGCCTTTCGCACGACGGAAGATGTCGCGTTTGCTCTCCGCCGTGCGCTTTCACTCGCACATACAGCATACGGCGCGTGGCGACGATGTTATCGCCCTTGGACTTTATACCGAACCTCACGGCGACAGCGACACCGACGGCAGAAATCCGCTTGGAATGTCCATATAATTACTATCGCAACAAAAGAAACCCCAGGAACGCCTGCGAACATTTTATTGCGCCTTTGTACGACTACACTTGTACTTCAACCCGCGCGCGTGCGGCGCGGCAGCGGAGTCCCCCCTCTGACGTCACACGTGAGAGGGTGCCACTCAGAAATCCCGGGACTAATATAAAACTGACATTGATGCAGCAAAGACAGAGAGAGAAACAACTTTATTTAAATCAGGACTGTACGACACTCATGCATTCGCGTACCACGTGCGCGTTAGAAATATGCACCCAGTGGCGTTAGCTGAACACTCAACTTTCGCTCATCGGAGAAAAGCATGAGAAAGAAGAAAAACTTTACCGAATACAAATTATTACTTTAATTTGTTTTGCGGTACATATTTTCGTCTCTGTGGTCGATATTTCGTCATTTTAGCTGTACGCCATAATTTGCTGCCTGCACCATGCTTTTGCGCGTAACGATTTTCATTGCTTCAGCATAGTTATGTTTCCCCCTCCCCTCCCCTCAATGTCATGCTCTAAAGAGCGAATGTAGGTTTGTACAATAAATACCTTTAGATCAAGCCCCTCAGTCCGCTCGCAAAATTGTTGATTCCACGTCAGGGGCCAGGTACCGCTGATAATCAGTGTATGTGGGCCGACCGAACCACTCGGCAGATAGGGGTAGGCTGAGTTTAGTTTTGCAGTGGAGTCATAGTGGTCGGGGTCCACATTCCCTATTTCCCATGAAAAGTGCGAACGTAATCTTTAACTGCCACTCGATCGCGTAAAAAAGCTCACGCGCGTTCTTGTTCCACGCCGAACGTTCCCAGACACATTATCTCTTCTGGCTCCCATAGAACCTCTGAAAGCGGGTCGTCGTCGCATGCTTTTGAGACCACGACCTCGGAAACCTTTCGAGAGGTCCTTCATCAATCTCGTCTTTTCCGCGACTGAGAACGAAAGGCGACGTCGACGCGAGCTCGCACGTCTCGTAAGCAGGAAACCTATACTCACTCACTCAAGGATTATTCTATACCAGGTCGAGTCTTTCTCCATCGTCTGCAAGCTAAACGCAAAGCTACTCCATACATCATAGAGATATACGCACCTATGTACCTCGTTGTGAGCGCCAGAACAGAGGTATATGCCTTGAGACGGCGACCAGCCTGTCGGTCTGCCGACGGCCGTAAGGCCATTAGACTGCCATCTCGTCTGGCGCGGCCTTGCTGAAGCGCAAAGCAAACAACGCCAAGTATGCACTTTCAATACCGCGATTGGATCTGCACAGTGTGTGACATGGCTCCACCGCAAGGCTGTACTTCAGTCGCAAATGATCTCGGGTACCGAGCTGATGCATCGTATTTAAATGCCCTCCTTTGCTGGTTAGCCCAAGGTGTCATCATCAATGAAATCGCTCATTCACACAATCCCTCAGCCAATACCATCGCTGCTGCCAATGGCCATCGAACTCATGCCCTTTTGGCAGCGTGCAGTTGTATGCGCAGTATTCGATCTCCTTAGCGTGCGTGTGCGTGCGTGCGTGTGCGTGTGCGTGTGTGTGTGTGTGTGTGTGTGTGTGTGTGTGTGAGTGAGTGAGTGAGTGAGTGAGTGAGTGAGTGAGTGAGTGAGTGAGTGAGTGAGTGAGTGAGTGAGTGAGTGAGTGAGTGAGTGAGTGAGTGAGTGAGTGAGTGAGTGAGTGAGTGAGTGAGTGAGGTCACGCCAGGCATTACAATGAAGTTCTTTTTTAGGCAATGACCACTCTTCGCTCCGTGAACCTTCAGCTGTAGCAGTAAGTGGTCTCTGGTCTAATGGATGAAATCGCTGAAATCTGGCGCTGTTGTTGTTGTTGCCGCCTGTTGTCCAACGAACTCTTCTCAAGCCGAATGCCTTCGCCCTTTCGTGCCTTCGACAAGGACACAGCATAAGCGCCTGTGACTTTCGGCCACGTGGTGGACAGCCCACTTACCCACTTGGGCGGGTAACGAAGACCGGCCAGGTTGCCGGCGCAGCAGAACAGCAACGCCGCGGTGTTCCACACCACGAACGCTCGCAGCACAGGCAACATCTGTGCCTGCGTTCATGACAGCAAAAAAGCCTCGTTGGGGACTGCTTGCACCTCGCAAAATTAGGGCGTTTGTTCTCCCCTTCGGTGCTATCGCAGCTTATGACAGTGGTGGGAACCCGAGACGTCTTTATAAACATGGGTCGTTGACTTTCCGCAGGCGTCCCGGCCGGTACGCGGCCTAATGACAATTGCGCTCACGCATGCAGTGCGTTCGTAGCTTTCGAATCGTTGATATCTGGTCCAGTTGTAGCGGAAGCGCGGAAACAAATTGTAGCGTTATAACACGAACCCCTAAACTAGGTGGAGTGATGAAGTTAGGAAATTCGCAGGCGCAAGTTGAATCAGCTAGCGCAAGACAGGGGCAATTGGAGATCGCAGGGAGAGGCCTTCGTCCTGCAGTGCACATAAATATAAGCTGATGATGATGCTGATGAACACGAGGCCCCACTGCAGAGGCAGGGAAACATAATCTACAGCTCATGACTTAATGCCGCACAGTGAAATTTCTTTGTTGGCACTGAAGCGAGCCACAGAGAAACCCTTGCAGACGGTGCTTATGGCTTTACGGTTCACTATGGCATTGTAGAGACCCTTCAACACTTTTTGAACACGGTAAGAAAGCGTTCTCAATCTGGACACAATTCTGTCGTGAAATTGCGAGCCAAATATTACTCGGCTGCTTTCACAAAAGAGCCCGTAATGTCACCTAAATAATCGCTCGCTCTGTCCTATATATACGGCTTTCGAGTTTCCCCGTATATCGCCCCGTCTATGGCGTCATAGACCCGCGCGACATTCCATGGACGTCTGTGATTGGACGATTGCTTGTGATTATGTAGTTGCTCGCGCATGCGTGCTCACCCCCCTCTAATCTTCTAGTAACTGTCCTAGTAACTGTTCATGTTCATTCACCGACATTTTTGCCTTCAACAACGCTTTCTTCTCTTTCCCTTTTCACTGTCATTACCCTTACCTAATCATCATCATCATCATCATCATCAGCCTATATTTATGTCCACTGCAGGACGAAGGCCTCTCCCTGCGATCTCCAATTACCCCTGTCTTGCGCTAGCGTATTCCAACTTGCGCCTGCGAATTTCCTACCCTCATCATCCCACCTGACTTTCTGCCGTCCTCGACTGCGCTTCCCTTCTCTTGGTATCCATTCTGTAACCCTAATGGTCCACCGGTTATCCATCCTACGCATTACATGGCCTGCCCAGCTCCATTTCTTCCGCTTAATGTCAACTAGAATATCGTCTACCCCCGTTTGTTCTCTGATCCACACCGCTCTCTTCCTGTCTCTTAACGTTACTCCTAAGATTTTTCGTTCCATTGCTCTTTGTGCGGTCCTTAACTTGTTCTCGAGCTTCTTTGTTAACCTCCAAGTTTCTGCCCCGTATGTTAGCACCGGTAGAATGCAATGATTGTACACTTTTCTTTTCAACGACAGTGGTAAGCTCCCAGTCAGGATTTGGCAATGCCTGCCGTATGCACTCCAACCTAATTTTATTCTTCTGTAAATTTCTTTCTCATGATCAGGGTCCCGTGTGAGTAATTGACCTAGATAAACATATTCCTTTACAGATTCTAGAGGCTGACTGGCGATCCTGAATTCTTGTTCGCTTGCCAGGCTATTGAACATTATCTTTGTCTTCTGCATATTCATCTTCAACCCTTCATTACCTTCATTAGGTAAGGGTTGAAGACCCTTACCTAATGCTGAGCAGCAAGTCAGGACCTTTATTTGTGACCAACCTCTCACCTTTTCTATTATAATAGACGCCTATCTCTCTCTATCTTTCTACCAAACAGGCAAGCGGTGGTTGTCAACCCGTGCCGCCGGTCCTGTCATTCTCCCTGGGGCACCTTTGTTACCGCTGAAAGAAGATAAATTGCATCGCGGAAAGAAGATAAATTAAGCAAGGAGCAATGTGCGGGACACTTCTATTGGTGCCGCCTCAAGTTGAGGGGAAACGTTCAGTTTAGGAGGGATGGCTGAAAGTAAAGATTGCGCTCCTCATTACACAGTAATTATTAATTCCATTAAAAAGGTTATCCGGAAATATATTCATTCAAAGGCATCGCACTAACTCCAGCGGGTATTAGCACCACTCGCGCATCTTTACCGCTGCAGTTGCTCCCACCGCTATAGAGCAACATTTCCCACCATGCTTCGCAGATTTCATAGGGGGTTACCCGTCACGCTAACTTTTGCGAACAGGAGTGCTATAGTCTCAGAAGCGAAATTGCGGGCAAAGTATATTCTTTTATTTTTCAGTCCATGTCAGAGCAACGAAATTAAACTCGCACAAGCTGTGCGCGCACTGGTCATAGATGTTTAATTAACCATTCCAACCTGAGCGCAGAGGCACGAAATTAACAGTTGTACGAAAAGTGGAAGTTTGGGTGAGCTGATACGACACAACTGAAAGTAAACCAGCGCAAAACGACGGCAAACACGATGAAGAAAAAAAATGCATGCACAGCGCTGTGTATATGCCTTTCTTCGTCTGGTATTTTGTCATTTTGCACTGTTTTAATGCCAATTAGGTTGAATGAAGTGCCCAGAAAAAATTGTAAATTATGCGCATACCTACAATTTTTGCATAATAAGGAGGAGAATGGGCCAACTTACAGCGTCTACGGCGACTCCCTGGGTACTTTCCTGGGTTTATCAAAAAAAAAACAATTTGAATAAAAAGTAAAGTAAATAAATAACGGTTCCTCTTCGCGTGCCAATTAACTGAGCAACACAAGAGAAAGCGTGTTACATAAGGCATGGGCAGAAAATTAAATATAATCACGGCTTTGCCGGCCTTGTACACGTTCTTAGCTAACCATGAGCTCCGTGTTATTGCAGGTATTTATCACCATTATATGAAACTAAACAAATATTCAATTGAATTTATTATTCGTTATGCTCGCACCAACAGACGACAATTTGGGTCATTCCTTCAAAGTTCTGCACTCTTGTCGAATTTCTAGTTTTCTTACATGATTGCTATACTTCCCGGTGGGCGATATTTTACCATGATACGTTCATGTCTCCAAAAAGTACTGAACCCAGATATTTCATTTGATTTCATTTATTGATTCCGAGTACACTTGAGAGCAGGCAGGTAATAAGGGCACGCAGTCTGACAGAGGGCCCTACCTCCGAAACAATTTTGCATTAGTGTACGTCATACAACACAGCGATTACAGCACTCATCACATATCCTAAAAGAAAGCACTGTTTAAACAAATTCTAAGTAGCATCTAGCTAACATAAAACAGTCACTTCCGCATGTCAATAAAAAATATGAGCCTTTCACAATAATACAAATTTCAAAATACGCTTTTCAATCAATCAATAAAAATTAGATATAAAATGAATAAGATATGCTAATATAATTGTCAGGTCATTAAAAATATAATTAAATCAGAAATTTCTTGTCTATTACGACAAAAACAACTGAAATGAGTATCACCTTCATCAGTCAGAGCTCATACGCTCTCCAATTAAAACCTTTGTTGACTCGTTTCTTAAAGAAACTTACTCAGTCAAATTTTACCGAATTAGCACCTCTGTTGAGAAGTTTCATGCATTGACATTTCAGATTGTGGCTTCCGCAGTTTGTTCGTGTCTTCGATGTGTGTATTGTGTGTTTGTATGACGCCGCACTGGAGTATCGTGTTCCCAAACATCGAAACAGATTTCACTTGGGCCGAGGTGTTCGTTTCTTTTTTTTTTTTTTTTTTTGCTTCGATGAGATCTTGTCTGTCTCAAATACTTAAGCCATATATCTGCAATTTCTCTTGCAAATTGGACACCACACTTTCCATACACCTGCCGTGCTTTGTTCCGATTTCACTTTTGTCCTTCGAGCAATTCATATTTGGCAGTTCTCAAAATGTGGTGAAACTGTAGCGCCCACCGACGCTGCTAAGCGCGAACGCTAAGGTCAGCGTTCTCGGCCGGTGCCTTGGGGCCGGCTGCGACAGACGAGAAAAATAAAGTTGGGCGGCGCGTGCCAGCGGCGCAAGCACGGCACGCGCTAGTCCGTTCTGAAAGCCTGCTGAGCTGGTCCTCTTGTTCTGGCGCTCCGCTGCGACCCCTCGGTTCTCGACAGTGGTGACTCCGGCTTAAGAGATGACCGACCCAAGCAACCTCCCGCCCTCAGGCAACCTCCCGCCTGACGCTACCTCGCGCCCACGGGACGTCGCAGCTCTACAGCTCCGCCTGCCCATGTTCTGGCGCCACAACCCGCAGGTTTGGTTCGCCCAGGTCGAAGCCACCTTCGATCTGCACAACATCACCTCGGAGACTTCGCGGTTTCGCCACTTGCTTTGCAACCTGTCTCCTGAGGTGGCTCAGGAAGTGGCGGACGTTATCGCTGCACCTTTGAGTGATGCCCCATACCAGCAACTGAAGCAGAGCATTTTAGAACGTACCACGGCGTCTGAGAGCGCGCGCATCCAGCAGCTGCTTACCTCCGAGGACCTTGGAGATCGCCGCCCTTCCCAGCTGCTCAACAGCATGCGACAGCTCCTGGGCACAAGCAACGTCGACTCGAACAGTGCGCTGTTGAGGGAGCTCTTCCTGCAGCGCTTACCACAGTCCACCCGCCTTGTCTTGGCCGCTACAGAGGACTTGACCCTCGACCGCCTCGCCCAGCTCGCTGATCGAATCCACGACGCGACTTCTCCTTCAGTCGCCGCCCTCTCTTCAACGCCACAGTCCTCAACCATGGCCCGCTTAGAGTCCCGGATCGACCAGCTCGCCGTTTCCATCGACGCCTTTCGGACGTCCTCCCATGACGAGCGCGGCTCCACCTCATGTCCCAGCCGCCGTCCTTCTTCCTCGACCAGTCGCCGCTCGCGCAGTCCTCGACGCTCGCCTATCTGCTGGTACCATCGCACTTTCCAGCACCGCGCCCGTCAGTGCAAGTCCCCATGCGAATGGTCGGGAAACGCACCGCGAGATCACTGACGGCGGCATGTGACCTCGCCTTACAACCCGGCCGCCTTTTCATAGTCATGGATCGCATTTCCGGCCTGCGGTTCCTTGTAGACACGGGTGCCGAGGTCAGTGTACTGCCGTCCTCCAAGCGTGACCGACCGATAAGTCACCAGGACCTACACTCCGCGCGGCAAACTCTACTTCCATCGCCACGTATGGTCTGCGGTCCCTCACTCTCGACCTAGGCCTGCGGCGCACATTCCGGTGGGTCTTCATCGTAGCCGACGTCCATCAGCCTATCCTCGGTTCCGACTTCCTGACTCATTTCGACCTTGACGTCAGCATGCGCCGCCATCGCCTGATTGACAGCAAGACGCGCCTCTCGATCCCTGGCGTTCTGTCGGCTGTCGCTCCCACCGGCATCCGCACGCTGATCCCAACATTCCCGTATGCTCGTATCCTCGAAGACTTCCTTGAGGTGACAAGGCCCTGCAATTTAAATCAGCCTCCCAAGCACAGCGTCACCCACCACATTGTCACACGTGGTCCACCTGTCGCAGCCCGTCCGCGCCGCCTCTTCGGTGAGCGTCTGGACATTGCTAAACGGGAATTCGAGCACATGCTCCAGCTAGGTATTATTCGCCCGTCGTCCAGCAGTTGGGCCTCCCCGCTTCATCTGGTGCCCAAGAAAGAACCGGGTGACTGGCGTCCGTGCGGTGACTACCGGGCGCTCAACGCTCACACGGTCCACGATAGCTACCCCCATCCACACATCCAAGATTTTACAGGCCATTTGGAGGGATGCAAAATCTTTAGTAAGGTGGACCTTGTCAAGGCCTATCACCAAATCACCGTTGAGCCGGCCGATATCCCGAAGACAGCCATTACTACACCCTTCGGCCTGTTTGAGTTTGTGCGCATGCCCTTTGGGTTACGCAACGCAGCTCAAACGTTCCAACGATTCATTGCCGAGGTAACGCGCGGCCTCCCGGCTGTATTTGCCTACATCGACGACATCCTCGTCGCGAGTCCCAATCCACAAGATCATGAGCGTCACCTCCGGGAACTCTTTCAACGCCTTCAACAATTTGGCCTGGTTGTCAACCCCCAGAAATGCGTATTTGGATCTTCCGATCTCGAGTTTCTGGGCCACCACATCTCGGAGCTGGGAATTCGTCCGTTGCCCTCGCACGTCCAGACCGTGAAAGACTTCCCAGCACCCACTACCCTGCGCCAGCTGCGTGAGTTCCTCGGCCTAGTGAATTTCTCCCGACGTTTCATTCCGCACTGCGCTGAGCTTCTACACACACTGACTAACCTTCTTCGCACGACCAAGGGCTCCTCATCTATGATTTCCTGGTCTCCCGAAGCTGACGCTGCTTTCAGGGCTGCTAAACAAGCCGTTGCCGATGCGGTACTTCTCGTACACCCGAGAACTAACGTGCCAACCCGCATCATGGTGGATGCTTCCAGTGTGGCCATTGGCGCTGTTCTCCAGCAGAAAATCAACTCCGAGTGGCGCCCACTGGGTTTCTTCTCTCGGAAGCTCCAACCTGCCAAGACTCGCTACAGCGTTTTTGGCCGCGAGCTGCTCGCCATCTACTCCACCATCCAGCACTTTCGGCACTTCTTGGAGGGCCAGCCATTCTATATTCTAACTGATCATAAGCCTCTGGTGTATATCTTCCGTACAAACTCTTCCAAGTACGTCGCACGTGAAGTTCGTCAACTGGCCTATATATCGGAGTTCACCACGGATATCCGGCACATCAAAGGCACCGACAACGAGGCCGCCGACGCACTTTCACGCATCACCTCCCTCGGCACTTCTACATCGACTGTGGATTGGGAGGGTCTAGCTCGTGCGCAGATGGAAGACCCCGAGCTGCAAGCTCTGCGTGACCATCCCCGTTCCCTCCGTCTACAACTCGTTCCTCACCCGTTTGTGCCTGGCTCCCTCTGGTGCGACATGTCAGCGGCTACACCTCGCCCCTTCATTCCGACTGCCTTCCGTCGTGCGGTGTTCCAATCACTTCATGACATCTGCCATCCCAGCGTCCGAGCCACGCAGCGCCTCGTTACACAGCGGTATGTCTGGCCAAGCATCAACACCGATGTTCGCCAGTGGGCCCGCTCATGCCTCGCATGCCAGACCGCCAAAGTGACCCGCCACACGAAGACTCCCACACAGTCGTTCTTGCCCCCTGGCTGCCGTTTTGACCACGTCCATCTTGATTTGGTGGGACCACTTCCTCACTCTCACGGCTGTCGCTACATTCTGACAATGATCGACCGCTTCACCCGTTGGCCCGAAGCCGTGCCCATGCCGGACATCACTGCGGAAACGGTCGCCAAAGCCTTCGTTTCAGCATGGGTTTCCCGCTTCGGCTGCCCCAGCATCGTGACAACTGATCGCGGCCGGCAATTTGACTGCACACTTTTCACTTCACTCAACCGCCTGCTTGGCACTAAGCACTGCCGTACCACTGCATATCATCCCTGTGCCAACGGCATGGTTGAGCGGCTCCATCGCCAGCTCAAGGCTGCACTCACTGCGCGCCTGGATCGAGAGCACTGGGTCGACCACCTTCCTATGGTGCTTCTCGGCCTACGTGCCGTCCTTCGTCGCGACCTTGGCTGTTCAGCGGCCGAACTCGTCTACGGTGCACCCCTGCGGCTTCCTGGAGACTTGTTCGTTTCTTCGGCCCCCTCGCCCCAGCCGCTACAGTACCTCCAACGCCTACAGGACTGCATTCAGCACCTGCGCCCCGTACCACCTCGGTCATCGGACCACAGCATCTTTGTCCACCCGGACCTTGAGTCCTCGTACCACGTCTTCCTCCGACGAGACGCTATCAAGGCGCCTCTTACACCCTCCTACGACGGACCATACCGTGTCCTCCACAAGACGCAGAAGTCCGCCACCATCCTATTGAATGGCCGCGAAGAAGTTTCGCTGGACCGCCTCAAACCAGCCTACGTCGAAACGCCTCCCAAGGAGCTCCCCGCGGATGTCGCTGGCGCACCCGTCGATATGCTCGACACCAAGACAGCCCCATCTCTGCCTCGTCGACGAGTACATTTCGCCGTTCCGTCTAGGCGGGGGGCCTTGTAGCGCCCACCGACGCTGCTAAGCGCGAACGCTAAGGTCAGCGTTCTCGGCCGGCGCCTTGGTTGGTGGTGGTGAAAAGCATTTATTGGTCTATCTATACAGAGAGGTGCTGGGGGAGAGGCCTCTAGTGGGTCGTGCCCCTTGCAATACTGGGCGGAGTCCCTCATTCCGGGACCCCGTTGGTCTTGACCGCTGCCCAGGTCCGCCGAACTAGGGCTTGTTGGGCCGATAGTTCCTGGCAGCCGAGCAGGGCCGCCTCCCAGTCCTCTCGGGTAGGGGAAGGGGTGATGGGGGGGAGAGAAGGATTTTGCCGGCATGCCCAAACCATGTGGAAGGTGTCGGCCACCTCCCCACAGAATGAGCAGCGGCCGTCAAAAGAAGGATTAAAGTGCTTGAGAACCGCCGGGCACAGCAGAGTGTTTGTAAAGAGCCTGAGGAGAGTTCGTTCGCCAGCTTTACCCAGCCCCTTCATAGGAACCGGGTAACGCCGGTGTTCGGCACGATAGTGCTCAGTAATATCTTTAAAAGAAAGAAGAGGGCTGTGATCTGGGCCAAGGTCCTCCCAAGTGATGCCTGGTGCCCGGTAAGTGAGTGCGCGGGCTGCCTCATGGGCGGCTTCGTTACCTGGCATGCCTTGGTGGCCGGGGACCCATATGATTGAGCGATGAGTTGGGTCGCAGTCGCGAATACTGCGGCGAAGAATTTTGTCAGCGAGAGGAGTGATCCATCCGAATTGAAAGTTACGACAAGCTCCGCGGGAGTCTGTGAGGATGAATTTAGAGTCGGGATGGGAGGCTGCGAGGGCGATCGCCACCTCCTCCGCGTGCGTTGAGCTGGGTGCTTTGAACGAGAGGCCGTCCACTTGTCTTTCCTCGTGTATGATTGCAGCCATGTACCATCCCCCCCTGGTGTGGTTTGGACCTGCAATATCGACGTAGAATACGTGTTTCTTAGAGCCATAGTGGCGGTGCAGGGCATCCGCCCGCGCCTGGCGCCGGCCATTATGGTCCTCCTTGTTCATCTTAGTTGGAAGGGGTCGAACGTAGAGGGCGCGTCTCCACAGTTCGGGCACTCGAACCCTTTCCATCGTATGGTGGTCATGTTTAATATGTAACCGGTCCAAGAGGCGGCGACCGGACACGGTCTGGGCGAGACGCGTGTATTGGTTAACAAGATGCGCCTCGCGAAGTTCCCGATAGGTGTTCACCACCCCCAACGCGAGAAGACGCGCGTTGGAAGTGGAGATCGGGAGGTCGAGGGCTCTCTTGAGCATTTTGCGGAGTACAACCTCCAAGCAATCTTCGTCATGTTTCCGTAAGCGTAGGTATGGAGTCGAGTACAGTACTCTACTAGTCACGAAGGCATGTGCGAGCCGCACCGCATCCTTACTTCGCAACCCTCCTCGCTTGTTGGAAACGCGGCGAACCATCCGGCCCACCTGGTCGCCAACCTTGCGGAGTTTGGCAAGAGTTGTGTCTGCCTTGCGATGTTGATTAATGAAGAGACCGAGTATTCGAATCTCCTCCACTTCTCGGATGGGGCCACTGGCGAGAGAAAGCTGAACTGAGATTTTGCATTTCGGGGAAGGTCGAATATGCACAAATTGAGACTTGGACGGGGAGCATTCGAGGCCGCAGTACGTAGCATGGTGGTCTACTATGCTCGCCGCTGCTTGCAGGCATTCCTCCATCACTCCTATGTTTCCCGTAGTGGCCCAGATGGTGATGTCGTCGGCGTACAGCACATGCTGAACACCATCGACACCCGCCAACTGTGCCGGGAGGTGTGTCATGGCAATGTTAAAGAGAAGCGGGGACAACACAGCGCCTTGTGGTGTGCCCCGTGTTCCCATCTCAAACGGGCCGTACTCGGTCTCTTGTAGGCGTATAAAGGCCAAGCGGTCTGTTAAGAAATGTTTGATATAGTTGAACGTACGAGCGCCGCAGTTGGTCTCGCTAAGATGCTTAAGATGCTCGCTAAGACGGCGTGCTTAACATTATCAAAGGCACCCTTGAGATCGAGTGCCAGGACTATCTTGTCGTTATGTGGGTGTTCGGTGGGTTCGAGGATCTCGTGATGAAGCTGTAAAAGGATGTCTTGTGCCGACTTTTGAGGTCGGAAACCGAACATGGTGTCTGCGAAAGTGTTCTTGCTCTCGAGATATTCCGAGAGGCGGTCACGGACCATCGTTTCCACGAGTTTCCCTACACATGAAGTGAGGGAAATGGGCCGGAGGTTGTCTATGTTTACCGATTTCCCCGCCTTCGGGATAAAGGTTACCAATGATGTCTTCCAATCGGCTGGCAACGAAGTGTCCCCGGTCCAAATGGCGTTGATGTATTCGAGTAGGGTTCCGTATGCCCGATCTGAAAGGTTTGCCAATAGTTTGACTGTTACCTTATCTCTCCCAGGCGCCGTCCTCCTGCGCATTTGTGCAAGAGCCGCGCGAAGGTCGTGAAGCTGGAAAGGCTGATCCATTTCCGGATTATCGCAGCCTGCATACGAATAATCCATCCCTCGTGGGTCTCGATCCTGATTGAGGTATTGTGAGCGCAAAGCGTTCGCTAGCTGCTCCGTGTTTCCTTGAAAGTTATGTAGTGCGCGAGTGAGGTGTTTCTGGGTTTCCGATCGTGTTTGTGTAGGGTCTATGAGACTCCTGAAGAGCCGCCAAGTGTTGCGGCTCGACATCTGTCTTGCTGCGCTGTTACATCTATCTACCCAGTTAGTGTCTGCGAGCTGGGCAGCGTACTCGGCTGCTTGCTGAGTAAGGTCAGAGATGCGAGCGCGGAGTTTACGATTGTGTTTCTGCCGCCGCCGGCGCCTTGGGGCCGGCTGCGACAGACGAGAAAAATAAAGTTGGGCGGCGCGTGCCAGCGGCGCAAGCACGGCACGCGCTAGTCCGTTCTGAAAGCCTGCTGAGCTGGTCCTCTTGTTCTGGCGCTCCGCTGCGACCCCTCGGTTCTCGACAAAACTAACACAATCGGCCAATGTGCGTGCATTATTACCAGTCAAGATTTTTCAGTCACGCCGACTGTGAATCAGTCGAGCTGTTGCGAAAATTCACCCTTTTTTGTTTAGAGCACAGCTCTTAATCGTCCGTTCCTGTGCCGAGTGTCGGCGTTCTCCCTCGCAACCGAGTGAACGAACACAGCGAATGATGAGAGCGAACGCGGAGCGCAGCGGGAGAAGAAAGACGGCGATAGCGAAGAGAGGTTGAGGAGGAAAGCAGGAAAGGAGGTTGCAGTGGAACCACGAGGCAGAAAAGGGAGGCGGAGGGTACGGCGAAAGCATGACGAGAAAAGCGTAGTGCCGCGCAAGATGGACTCTGCGTCGACGATGGCTAGCGCGCGTCGTTTGTTCACCAAAGTGCTGCATGAGCGGAGGTCTGTCTGCGGCGGCTGCTGTGAATCGCGCCCGCGCGTCACCCCCACGCATTGCCTCTCGCGATCTCCCGATTAGCGATGTCGCGTCATATTTCGCTCCGTTTGAAACTTGCCGCACGAGTCAAGATTGTCCGCGCCAGCCAATATATCGTGAAATGGAAACACGTATAGAGCTGCGCTCAAATTTGGCATTATATATCGAGTACCGTAATCCTTGATCGAGTTTTTTTTTTCACATTCCGTCAATCTGTATGTCAAAAGGATGAAAATATACTTCGATTTCATTTGATTTGATAACTGCTTCTCGTAGCAAAACGGCAAAAGTAGGGTCTCTCGGTGGTGCTATGGGTGCCATTCCAACCTTAGTGACGCAAGCTACTTTGATATTTGCATATTTTCACGGTAGCGGAGACGTGACGCACAATTCTTGGGGCCACGATGGAACGTGATACGAGCCGCATGACCACACACCATTATTTCGGCGGTAACAGCGGCGTTTCTCAGTAGAATGCACGTAGTCATTCATCATTGTCACGACATTCTGCGCTGGTATACTCTAAACCAAGTTAGCTGGAACTGTTCGTAACCAAAAGTACTAGCCAATAAACCGTAAATTATGGAGGTATTAGCGTTCCGAAAAGGCAGAGTTGGTTATGAGAGAGGCCATGTTCATCATGAGGCCGGATTCACAAAAATGTTCTTACGCTCAAACTGTTCGTAGAAACCGGTGACAACCAATCGTCGTGTTGGACAATCATTAGCGAAGGCGGCTGGCGAATGGCAAGCAGCACTTGCGAACGAAACGCTCTGTGAATTCGAGCCCAGTTCTTTTCCACCACCAGAATCGTTCTTGTTCTAATTATTTGGCTAATTAGAGGATTAATTCGACATATTTCATTTGTAATTGCGCGCGTAACTTCCAATGGGAAAGCTGCTATTGCGTACTAAGAAATTCCCTGAAGCCATTTGCAGCGCGCCATGTCCTGCGTAGTTATTTCCTCAGAATGGAGACAGGTGCATACCGCTTTCCAGAGGAGCAGGTTCACCGCGATGTCACTGCAGACGTTGGCGACGCACTCGGCACCGAGCCACATGTCCAATATGACGCCTTCCTCTGCGGAGCAAGAGAACGATGATTATTCACGTGGTTTCTTCAACGTGCCAAGTCGAGACTGGTTATATCATATGCGACGCATTCGAGGGCGCCGAAGTGGTCCTGACCTGCTCGAGTTGTTCACGTTTCATGTGGCCACAACGCTTTAGCCTCCTGGTCTGATAATGCACTTTTCTACCAGGGAGAATGAAGTTATTAGGTTTTTTTTTACGTTTTACGTAAGTTTTCAAAATGGCCTGCAGCAGATAACATAATGCTAGTACTTCAGCTGGATTATGCAGAGCGGCGGACATTACTTGCACAAGAACTCGAAACAACTATTCAACTAAATAACAAAATTTCACTAATTATATTCTCAATTAATTACTTTATGGCCCGTACATATTGCAATTTATGAATTGTAGCCGGTGATTTTGCAAGCGTATACACTTGGAATGAATTTCCAGAATGACGCCAGTTAGGATATAGGCGCCATCAAACTCGCCGTAAGAATGCATTGTTGTTCCACATACTTTCTTTAAAAAGCGATAATTTATGCATATGTATGCGCATGTATTTCGTCCCACACTTTGGGGAATATTTCGAAACTGGTGTGATCCTGAAAATTAATTTCAAGTGGACACGTCTTGCAAGCTCAACTGCTAAAATTCGTACATTGCAATACGGACCGTAATGTAACTCAAAAGTGAATTAGTGATTTTTCGTTTATTATTTGAATATGTGTTTCTATTTCTCATTCTAGTCGTGTCCGCCTGTGTGTGCATGGGCGTGCGTGCGTGCGTGCGTGCGTGTGCGTGTGCGTGTGCGTGTGCGTGTGTGTGTGTGTGTGTGTGTGTGTGTGTGTGTGTGTCTGTTGGAACCTACTCAGGTTCCAACAGATCTCGCTCGTGCATTCACTGAATCACATTCACTCGAGATAAAGCGGACTGCAGCTTTCGATGTAGTCTCATTGCCCTAAAAACACAGAATCACGTATGAATAACCCTTAGTCAAATTCACTCGGACTCCTATAAGCTGCAACGCACTGCATGCTAATCACAGTCACACCAGCTTCGGTTTACATCCACCCGTTCACACTATACTCACGCCTCCTAGGAATGTCAGCTCATTCACTCAGCCTAGGGCTTACTCAAGATCACCCAGACTTAGACACAGGGTACGTATACACAGGGTACGCGTGACTGTGTGACACTTACCTGACCCCGTTCGGTGAAAGCCGTACGTGAAGCGGATGGCGCCAACGATATTGGGCACCTGCATCGTTGTGCTTTGATTATTGCCCAGTACTTCGTGAATACATCTTGTTGCAGCGACATGCACCCAGCAAAAGCTCCTGAACCCATAAGCGTGAAAAGTTAACAGCGTTTACCATGTGTGCGGTGATCCAGTACATCGCTTCCTTTCTCGAAGAGATCACCATGGCCGCTTCTCTTGCTTCTTCTTCGTCTCCTACCGCGTGCAAGTTCGATTCGTTCGTTCAGTGATGATGATGATGATGACGATACCGTTAACAATAGCAGGAAACCACTGCGAGGGGACAGGCCATGATCGAGTGGTGGCATTATGATAAAGAAATACATATAAATGAAAATATGAAAGAAATCGATGATAAATCATAAACACTATTTTATATGATTTATCCATCGATTTCTTTCATATTTTCATTTGCATAAACTGGAAGAAATAAAAATAACTTAAAAATTATAATTACACATAAGATAAATGAAATGGTTCAGGAGAAGGATACCATACATTTTGAATAATAATATTATATTAATCTAAATTTTAATATTTTTGTTACCTAGAAATAAACCAATGTTACCAAGCAACAATTGTGCCGCTCATTAGGTGCGATAGGCCAGGAGCAGCGTTATTGGAAGAAAGATGGAAGATTTTTCGACATATGAAGTGCAAAAGAAAAAATATACAGGCTGTCCCAACTATTATGCACCAAGATTTTAAAATATGCAGATGCCACGAAGTTGGGCAGAACCAAGGTAATATTGTTTGCCGTTGCTTGGAGATTCTCAGATTACTTTTTGCATACCGCCTAATTACATAATTAGCCTTAGTTATTAATTTCAATTCTCAAATATTATAATTAGATGAAAAGCGTCAATTGTAGAGCAACTCGAAAAACTCCCGATACAGCTTTCCGTTGCTCAATACGTGCTACATAAAATTGTTTTTCCGAGCGTGAAAGAAGCCCGCAAATACACGCAAAGTGCTTCGAGCGGCCAGTCGCGCTTCAATTTTGCCTGTTTCGCGGGCTTCTTTCACGCTCGAAAAAAAGACTTATGTAGCACATATTGAGCAACTTAAAGCTGTATAGGGAGTTTCTCATGTTGCTCGACACTTTTCTCATTGATACTTTTCATCTAATTATGATATTTGAGAAGCTTATTAATTAATTAAGAGTGATTATCTAATCATCATCATCATCATCATCAGCCTATTTTTTATGTCCACTGCAGGACGAAGGCCACTCCCTGCGATCTCCAATTACCCCTGTCTTGCGCTAGCGTATTCCAACTTGCACCTGCCAATTTCCTAACTTCATCATCCCATCTGGTTTTCTGCCGACCTCGACTGCGCTTCCCTTCTCTTCTTTAAAGTTACAAGCAAATGTGGAGGTCCGTAGGAGCGGAATATCCGCATGCTGGAAATGTCCATTTCTCGCGAACAAGAAGCGCCGCGCCATAGAAACCATGCGAAGCTGCGCCGATCAAGCAGCCACTGCAGCCACCATCTACGCGCCCACCTCGATCTTGCCGGTTCCTTCCCCTGAATGCTGTCTGACCCAAGGAGGTTATAAAAAAAAAAAAAAACTTCTGGAGTGGAGATGCCACGCCGCGGCTGAGGCCGCGCGGCGACCGCCATGTTGCTCCGGGCAGAAAACGCAGCTGCGCCGCTTGGGTCCCTGCGGTAGTTCAGCAGTTGCGGCGTTTATCCACTCTTAGTGCTTACTTACGGTCTGCTGAGCGGTATTTTTGCGTTTGTAAGGGAACATCCAAGCTCTGCTGAACGGGAACTCTAATGGTCCACCGGTTATCCATCCTACGCATTACATGGCCTGCCCAGCTCCATTTCTTCCGCTTAATGTCAACTAGAATATCGGCTATCCCCGTTTGACCTCTGATGCACACTGCCCTCTTCCTGTCTCTTAACGTTAGTCCTAAGATATTTCGTTCCATCGCTCTTTGTGCGGTCCTTAACTTGTTCTCGAACTTCTTTGTTAAGCTCCAAGTTTCCGCCCCATATGTTAGCACCGGTAGAATGTAGATTATCTAATGGCGGAATGCAAAAAAAAAGAATAATAATAATCTGAGTATCTCCAAGCGACGGCAAACAACATTACCTCGGTCATGTCCAGCTACGTGGCTTTTGCATTGACGGAAGGCCCGCGGGCAAAAAGCGTCTGCTTGTAAACGTGTTTCGCGTCGCGCCCGTCTGGTTCTGAAGCAGAAAGTGAAACAGCCAGTGAACACAGGCTGCGTCCCGCAAGGGTGAAGTTCACTGTTATGTAGCTTTCACAATATAGACGTGCTTTTAATGCACCCGTGTCACTTGTAGAAAAGAAAGAAAGAGCGAAATGCCATTGTGAAAGCAAAGAGCTCTCCGAAGCCGTATGGTCGGATTCGCGCCCTGTGAGGTTCCTCCTGCAGCAATGCTGTTGCAAAATTCTTGACCCCAGCGCTTCCTTGGTGTTGTAACAAAAAAAAAAGGTTAAAAACCTAATTGATAAATTTTGTTAATTAGTCCATTATGCATTTCAATTTTTTGTGCAAGTAATGTCCGCCTCTTCGAGTAGACCAGCTCGTGAACTAGAATTTTACTATCTGCCACAGGCAACCTTTAAAGTTTTTTGAAAGTGCTTGCTGAAACACCCCCCATTTATGGCCTCTGCATGCAAGAGGCGATGCTTCTATCCATAATGCGTAAATGTTGTAAATAATGAGAAGAGCTTTTTTTTTCTTCTTTTTTTTTTGTCGCCAGTCGTTAGCATTGCCTACTGGAAAGATAATCAATATTGAGAATCATATCACTCACATGCTTTTCACACGCCGTTGACAAAACACTCTGCCGAAGGGGTCCCTGAAGTCTGCAGTTCTTTTTTTTTCAGTGTCAAGAAAAGCACGCAAAGTAATTTGAAGTGAGGTGAACTTACATCAACATATTCATTCTCTAGGAATAACCTATTCATTTAGTTGGCTACCTCCTTCTCTTTAAAAAGTATAATAAACTTTGTCCTGTATCTATCTATATATATATATATATATATATATATATATATCTGTACATGGTGTTCTCAGCGGAAATTTAAAAAAAGTTATGTTGAAGTGAGGAAACACGGATGAGGTAGCCGCCGCTGGTGCTTCTAATGCGCTTGTCCTCCTATTGTCAGGATTTGCAGCAATTAAGCGAAAGTATAAATTAAAAGCCGTGCACGGTCCGGGCGCCAACAATGATGCCGTAAGCATAGCGGAGTTGCGCTTAGTTCCGCCCTTGGCACAAGCATGGCACGAATGCAAAAAATAATCCCGAGTATCTCCAAGCGACGGCAAACAACATTATCTTGGTTCCCTCCAGCTATAGACGTGACCTTTGCATATTTTAAATATTAATTGGTGCATGATAGTTAGGACACCCTGTATAGTACGCTACGGGCATGCACACATCGGTGCTCCATGCATATCGCGATGCAACAACAGTCTCTTAATTCGCTTGCACCACAAGCTTAGGCATGCGAACTCTTGCACATTAAGTGCAGCTCCAGAAACCACAAGACATCAAATTTAGGCCGCGCTAATATAATATCGCTTTCAACAGATCGAAAAGCGCAGACGAGCTCTCGAAACAAAGAAACACAGCCCTCTTACGCACTCTCCTTCCAAATTAACGCTACAAAAGATAGCCTCTAATAGCATAAATATTACGTGCGACTTACATGCAAATGTGGAGGTCCGTAGGAGCGGAATATCCGCATGCTGGAAATGTCCATTTCTCGCGAACAAGAAGCGCCGCGCCATAGAAACTAGCTTGTCTAGTAACGTCCGTCCGACCTAACGTTGGTCTGACCCGACTGCCACAGACGGTTGAGGCGACCTGCTTCTCTCTATTTTCACCCCCCCCCCCCCCCCCGGGCACACAAGAAGTTGGCGCCGACTAGGCGGCGGGGGCATCCAATGATCGGCCAGCAGCGTCGGGCCAGCGTGAAGCCGACGTCTCTGTCCAGCCAAAACTTTCGCGCTCAGCTTTTGCAGCCCTACGCATCCAGGCCAGCATCCGCGGCGTGGCCAAGCCAGCGCCGACGGGGTCGGCAACATAGGTCGGCCTTTTTACGAACGAAGCTATTCATGCCGACATGATCGACTCCCAGCGATCTGCGGAGCACTGCCCCATGGTCGGCACTCGACGAATTTTGCTTGAGAAACCGAAGACGGCAGAAGACAAATTTAAGAAACGGTGGCAGTCGATTCATTTGACCAAGAGCACTGTCATATATAAGAAGAAACTACACTGCGTCGCAATTTCATTGCGATAGCAATTATATGGACACTTCAACCGGATTTCTGCCGTCGGCGTCGGCGTCGCCGTCGCCGTGAGGTTCCGTATAGATAAAATCTTCGCCGCGCGCCGTATGCCCGAGCGGAAGCGTGCGGGGACGCGCGCTATCACGGAGAGCGAACGCACTCAATCTCCCATGCGCAAGCAAGGAAGCGGGAAGCCAGCGCCGGAGGGAGCGGGGGGGGGGCGCACTTCTACTCTGCCAACAACAACCGCGCTCGTCGCTCGCCCGCACCGTCTCTTATCTCCACACGGCTCTGACCTTTTATGCGCTGTGCATTCGCCGCTCAGTTTCCGTTGAAGCGACAGACCGCACGTACCTTCGCCCGCTGGCTGCGGCGTATGCGCTTGCTACCAGCGTTTTGACAGTCGTCTGCAGTCATTCAGTGTGATCTATTCATGTTTGTTTGTGCGCGCACACACCACGCTTGTTCATTCAGTTAGTAATAGTCAGGCCACATTTTCCAACGCACGCTACACATGCAATGCGGCCCGGATCGGCAGTGCAGCGCTACAGGTGTGTCCCTTCGCATGCGCTGCCCACGGGAAACGCTTCTCATCAACACCACCGTTTCACACGCGCCTTCTCGTGGTCATCGAGTCTCTCTTCATGTCGGTCTACTTACGCCGCAGCACACCTGCTTACTTAATCAGCTCATGTTTACTTCAATTCATATTGCTACCAAAGCCGCTCACCTTACTTCGTATGACATTGCTGTGTTGCTATCGCATTCATTGCTTCGCCCTTAGGGCGAAACTGTGACATTTTTTATTCCAGTCCCCGATATTCCAAATGAAGATTAAAGAACGTGCTTAAGACACCACTGTGCAGGTAAGCCACAGCGCCTTAGGCAAGGGTACCACTAAAACAAGACGCACGTATAAAGCGTTAATTTGACACACACAAATCGCATGGCTCTGTGCAACAGACACACATAGCGGTTTAGGTGCGAATCACCTTTGGGCCGAGCCTTGTCCCTCGTATTTGTCCGTAGCTCTTGTTGGCATGTATACTGTGTGTACCAGAGCATGTACATGTGTACTGCACTCATGTACAATATGTGTGTGTTTGTGTGTGTGTGTGTGTGTGTGTGTGTGTGTGTGTGTGTGTGTGTGTGTGTGTGTGTGTGTGTTGTGTGTGTGTGTGTGTGTGTGTGTGTGTGTGTGTGTGTGTGTGTGTGTGTGTGTGTGTGTGTGTGTGTGTGTGTGTGTGTGTGTGTGTGTGTGTGTGTGTGTGTGTGTGTGTGTGTGTGTGTGTGTGTGTGTGTGTGTGTGTGCGTGTGCGTGTGTGTGTTTCTTTTTTTTTTTGATTTGCTGACACTTCAACCACCGTTACTAGAGGTAATATAGTAACGTTGGCTTCAACTGCGATTGTGTACACCATTTGCTAAATGACGCGCACACAATAATAGACGCTATCGCTTCTCTTAACTCTTTCCGTACCGCGCCCATTAGGCATGCTTAGCCCTTTATCGATAGTTTGAAACGCCGCTTTCGAGATCTTCCGCGCCGCTCACGGGCATACTGCGCTATCGAACGTGAAGAAGGAGAAACTATATTTTTTGTTTTCTAAGCAGTTTGCTTTTTTCCCGCCAAGCGCTGATTTTTAAACGCGCTCCGAAGTTTCGCGATCGTCAAAGCAGAACGTAACAATGTCCGACTCGGCACGGCGCGCCCGCTTCGGGAGATCGAAGGTCTCGCGTTTTCGATGCCTCTGCGGCTGATCTTATCGATACATGCAGTGAGTCAGAGGACGCTGACTTTTCGTCGGACTTCGAGTCTGAAAGCGACGACGACGCAAACCAGCCCGGAACATCGGCGGGCGCAGCCCGGCACGCCCAACTGTAGTGCTTGCAGTTAACTTTAAACGCGATAGCGTTTAGGGCCCCGTGTCGCAGAAAATCCGGCGTCGGCAACCATCGTGTGATCGCGGGTGGCGGAGAAAATCATCCAACCACATCGACCGCGCCGGCCCTCTACGTGGTGCAAGGTGTTGGAGAACAAAAATTGAATGTTAAAAGTACGACTTTACCATTCGGCGTCGGATTCACCGTCGGATTGTTTACCAATCGGCGTCGGATTGTAATTTGAATGTACGTGAAAACCTAATACTGCTACGAGGAAACTCAAACATTTCTGCCAGACATGCGCGCGTCGGGGCAATAGCAAACAATTAATAAAATAATAAAAAACGTGCTAGGGCCTTCACATTTTAATACCACTTATATTGCCCCTGGAAAAACGTCTTTCCAGCAATGCATTTCAGTTTAAAAGCGAAGCCGACTTTAAGGGGATCGGTGTAAGCTTGGTCTTTGTAAGCTGGCTTTCCCACGTTCAGTGTTGCAGTGAATGAAGCCTACTTGCCGTATGCGAACGATGCGATGCGAACGGGTCCCGATTAGAGCACTGCACGGGCCGATTTTTTCAACTTGGGCCCGGCCCGGGCCCGGCCCCGGCCCGTTTTTACGTTGGGCGGCTCGCCCGAGCCCGACCAACAGTTTTATGGGGAGACCCGGGCCCGACCCAGGCCTGGAAATAATCTTCGTTACCCGCCCGGCCCGGCCCGCCACCCCTTTACCTTAGGCCCGAACCCGGCCCGAGACCAAAAAAGATCACCAAGCGGCATTAAAAAAAATAAAATAAAGAGAATGAATGCAATTTATTCTTAAGGCATAAATACATGTCTATGCAAGTATGAACACCATTTGAGCGGTCTGAACGCAAATATACCAGCGCGCGAAGTAGTACGAATGACCCTGCCGAGCAGTATCGCCAGCAGTTTCCAACGGCGCGACTTTGATGCGGCCCAATCCACTTAAAACCCCTATATATAAAAAGTAGCGACACTCTCCTCCTCCGCCTTCCCTCCTCCTCGTTCCTCCTCTCTTTCACGCTCCTTTTTCGACCGTTGCGCCGCTTACACCGCTTGAAACACGTGCACTTGTTTATCTTTCACCGCTGATCAGATTCGACGATCGCCGACTGTGTTCGTCGCTATCGTCGTGCGCCTCGCCAGTCGGTAGACGCTTCTCGGGTGAAAATGGCGATGGAGCGTGATCGTAAACAAACGCAGCCAGCGCCCGGGGGCTCTACGGTCCACGTGATGCCATTAGGCCAATACCGACGCGGCGTCGGCCTCGGACAGGGTGTGCGAGGAGGCGGCGGCATTCTCCAAAGCGTGACGCTACTTTTTATATATAGGGGTTTTAAATCCACTTCTATCGCAGCGCCGCCACAGTATTTTTCCACGTCGGGCGCCTCACTGCAAAGCATGCGCCGCCCCAGCCGCTCGTCCCACTCAACCGTATTCTAGTACACTTAAAGTCCCTATATATAAAGAAGGGCTTTAAGTACTAGAGCACTGCACGGGCTCGGGCTTACCCGAAAGCCTGGGCCGGGCCGGGTAGAACAGTTTTTTCACGAGCTCGGGCCGGGCTCGGGCACAGCATGTGCTTTTTGACCCGGGCCTGGGCCGGGCTCGGGCTTTCTGGTGGTGTGCATGTAACGTGCAGCGAGTTATTCTCGGGCGTCTCAACTCTGAAAAACATTATTTTTCGGTCTCGGGCCGGGTTCGGGCCGGGTCCGGGCTGGTTTCGAGTCGGGCTCGGGCCGGGCTCGGGCCTAAGGTAAAGGGGTGGCAGGCCGGGCCCGGCGGGTAACTTAGATTATTTCCGGGCCGGGCCCGGGTCTCGCCATAAAAGTTTTGATCGGGCTCGGGCAGGCCGCCCAACGTAAAAACGGGCCCGGGCCGTGCCCGGGCTGAAAAAATCGGCCCGTGCAGTGCTCTATTAAGTGCACTCTAGCCGAAGCGCCGCCACGACCAGCGCAGCGCATAGATGGAGTCAATGGAGAAAGAAAGCTTCTCGTTCCTCCATGGTGCAGCGTAATGCGCTGCTGCTAGGCGGCCGGTTGAGAACATGCGTGCAATCATGGATGGCCGCAGTGCCATATTTCAGCCGCGTGACGAATTATCTTACCTTACCAGACATCGTTTTACCAATTCGCCTTTGAAGAATCAGCAAGTCGCGAACGTGCACACACCGAGCTGAAAGCATTAATTACATTGATTTAGCTAAGGAATACAATGGCATCCTTTGGTTTGAGGCGACTGCGGTCTTTTTGGACTTTTACATTCTGTTCTAACAGCGCAACATACGACGGAAGACGAAAAGAAGAAAAAAAAAAGGAAGTGCACAGGAGTAGCACTGCTAGCTTCCAGCTGCACCGGGGCAACACGTTTTTCAGAGTTGAGACGCACGAGGATAACTCGCTGCACGTACGTTATATGTACACCACCAGAAAGTCCGAGCCCGGCCCGGGCCCGCGTCAATATACCTGAGTCCGGCCCGGGCTTGGGTCAAAAAGCACATGGCGTGCCCGTGAAAAAACTGCCCTACCCGGCCCGGCCCGTGGGCCGGGCCAGGCCGGGTAGGGCCGGGCCTGGGCTTTCGGGTAAGCCCGAGCCCGTGCAGTGCTCTAGTCACGATAACGCTATCGCGTTCTACTCTTAAAGGCGAAGCTTAAGCGTCCTCCAAGTTTTTGTAGCAAAATACCTGTTTGGTTGGTTGGTAACTTTATTGAGGTCCTGCAGAGCTTTGCCGACGGCACCTTAGGTCTCCCACGTGGGGACGTCGAGGTGTTGCCTCGCCGCCACCTCGCGGGCCTGCTCGACGGCACAGAGTTGATCGCCGAGGATGGGGCTGCTCAAGGTAGCGGCCCACCGCGGAGGAAGGGTTCCGGAGTTAGCACCGTGCGGGTTTTCGTTGCAGTCCCAGAGCATGTGAGTTAAAGTGGCTATCCTAGTGTGGCAGACCTTGCATATATTTGTAGCGTATGTACCGGGGTAGAGTCTGTGGTATTGTGCTGAGTTAGGGTACGTTAGCGTCTGCAGTTGTCTGAAAGCCACCACCTGCGTCCTGTCCAGCTTGTCGCTGGGCGGAGGGAAGGTTTGGCGGGCCAGGCAGAGGGCCTTGGTAATTTCATTGTAGCTCGCCAAGCAGTCTTTAGTGCTGTCCCATGGACGACGGTCGCCGGCGCGGTTCGCGAGCTCGCGCGCCTTGGCGTGTGTCGTCTCGTTTCGGTTGCGATGCGTATCCGATACTTCTCCCATGTGCGCTGGGAACCATTGGATTCTGGTTTTAAATTCTACCTCCCGCTCAACATGACATTGCTCAGGACTCGGGCCGCTGCCTGTGAGATCCATCCTTTGGCGAAGTTTCTGACCGCTTGTCGTAAGTCGCAGAGAACCGTCGTGCACGTCTGATCCGTGAGGGCGAGTGCCACTACCGTTTCCTTCGTTTACCTGTTCAATGAAAAATTTTGATTTCTTCGGAGATAGTGGCTAATTGACGGCAATACATTTTTTATATCTCAAAATTTTCGTAACATTTGTTTTCTTAGTAGATACAAGCGTGTCTTTACAAACTTTGTTCAATTTTGTCGCAGTTTTGTTGCACATATTGATTTAAATTTAAATCAATATGTGCAACAAATCACGCAATTGCGCAATCACGCAATACGAAATATGCGCAACAAATCAATATATCTTTCTTATGACATGCGTGAAAATTGCATTTATTTCGCTTTCTGTTTATGTATTACATTAAACGTTGAGTGCAGTAGTTCCTTCAGAAAAAAAAAAAAAAAAAAAAGCATCTGCCGTAACATAAAAAAAACACCTATTTTCACCATAGTAGGGAAAGAGTTAATTAATTTTGCCGAAAATTAGCGTTTACTTTTTCATTAGGTTAAGCCATTTCTTTAGTCAATTAAATACTTCGCTTCGTCTGGGCATATTTTCCGTCAAAGTCGCAGAAATAATGCGATCAGTCCTTCCGTATGAGAATGGGAAAGAAAAGAAAAGAAAGAAAAATCTCCGAGAACACTGCTCTTGCGGTGGTGCAGCACACCTGCTCAAAGGTGACGTCGGTATGGTTAATAGATACATGCGTAAGCAATGTGTGGAGGTTGTGCGAACTCCAGCCTCTCAATATACACGCACCACGGTCACGCTTCACGGCGCCTGTTTGCAAATGAAGTCGCGCCGCTACGCTGCAGGTGTCTGTAGTTCCCGGAACTTAGCCACAGATACATATTCCAGCGTTACATATGGCGCTTCATACACATTCATCGAGGCCCCTCGATGCACACTCGCATCAATCTTGTGGCTGTCAGCGTACGTGTCCACAAAGCAACGGAGGCACCCAATATAAATTATGCTCGCCTCAAAACAGCACATTCAGGTGTTCTTGTAGGATTTAACCGGCAAAGTGATAGTGCAGGTGTAATATCACAGAACGCCTGCGTAGCATAGCGTTTTATTTTTGGTACGACATACTGCATGGTCGAATTGGTTAAATGTTCATCTTTTGCCTTCTAAGTCTCTCTATAACACCGAATCGCTAGGATTAGAATTTCGCATTCCGCGCCATTTTATTATCATCATCAACAGTTCCTAAGTAAAGCCACGTGACATCAATCGCCGCTCATCGCGTGGTTTGTTTGGATCGGCGCGGATCGCATGTGCTCTTCACGCCTTTCAGCCGCCTAGCTGCCCGACCCGATAACCAGCGGCTATCACGAGAAAATGATAAGCCCCGTTGAGGCACAAGAGCAGAGCCGGAAGGGATCATATTCGGGCGAGAACCATGCGCCGAAACGTGTTTTGCAAGCTGCTGCAACGGCAAACCTACAACGTCTTGTCGGAGAAGCGTCTTTGTGTGGTTTCGCTTCTCGCCTTTGCCGTTTTTGCTGTTTCGGCGCTTCATTTTTGCGAGGTAAGTCGCCAACTAATTTCCTCTAGCTCCTAATCATGCGATCATGTGTCCTGCGAACCGGCGTGTTTTCGGCGCGCCGTCTCGCACGGAGACTCCGTTGCACGTATCGGTTTACGATTGTCACGCGTAAACGAACGGATTGGGTGTAACGCCAGGGAACTGTCTCGTAGGGATCGATTTCTCGCAACGTTTTTGTCTGCCACAGGTTGCGTTTGATTGGAGTAAGACCAAGTATGCTGCTGTCTTCGACAGATACCGAGACAACATCGCGGGCGAGAACTACCAAGACAGGTTAGCATCGGGTTATTTTTGTTTCATTTTGAAGAAGGGTTGACGTTCGAGCGAGTCAGCCTCTATTTGCACATGGGCATGCAGTGCATGATCGTTTGTGTCAAGTTTCCTTTTTCTTTTTTTTTCTCAAACGTCCGACATCGCAGGCTGTGCCAAGACATGCCGATCGACGCTGTCTACACCTGGGTGAACGGCACGGACCCAGAGCTGGTGAGGAATCTGTCCCTCATCAGGAAACAACTCATGCTAGAGGCCAACAAGTCGAGGTAAGCAATCGCAGGAACACTCAAGGACGTGCATTGAAACTTACGTGTAGTGAATTAATAGCGGAAAAAGGTCATACTACCATAACTTCGCAATAGTTGCTCCCTGATCTGTTGAGTGTACACTACAGTTTTGTATTTACTACTGCTGTGTGCTTACCCGTTACGCGGTGATATCTATTTGTACCATGATATCTATTTGTCTAATACTGTATGTTTCGTGGTATTTCTTTCTGAAGTTTCATTTGAAACTTTTCTGCATTAGGAAACACAGCTCTGAGGTGCTAGAATGCTGATGAGTTTCACTGTTCATAGTGAAAATTGGCTCACCATATTTCTGTAAGGAACATGGCATGCGTACAATGTCTTTTGCAAGCATTGTCAGCAACATCTGTATGCATTGTTCGACACATATCAAGTGTCCAATATTTTGCTTGCAAAAACATGATGGTCACATGGCATTGCTATAGGGGGTATGCACTGAACCTTGTTCCACGAGGCGGCGACAGCATCGCCGGGCAGCTGTGCCATGTTTACGGTCGTCGGTTCGTCCGTGCGTCACGGAAGTATTGGAGATCACTGTTGTCCAAGCCGTCGTGGGGAGTTCGCACACAGCAGTGTTTTGTGCGCGGAGCCGTGAGTGCATGTTATTACGTAGAAAGTACTTGAATTAGTGTATCTGCGTGCATGGAGAGACTATACATGCCGCGATTGTATACCAATGCAGCAGCAGCATAATGATGAACTGCGCGGTGTCGCTGTTTATCAGAAGCCACGGTGCGAGCGGCTTTTGATTGAATGGCTGTGAATGACGAAGCTGCGAGTACAGACAGTTTAAGCATCGAGATCTAAAAATTTGAATTCAATTTGAAAATTGTGGTGGCTGCAGATCGAGTTGGAGCACTTACTGCTTTTCAAAATAAAACAATTTTAATGCTAATTTGTACGACGTCAATGAATGGCATTTACGCGACTACGTAAATGCTGACAGTCATTAAAAAGGAAAGAAGTTACAAATACAATATACTGATAGAACGCGTTCAAGGTTAGATGTGCTTGGCGTTTTTATGAATGCCAGAAACAGGCAACGGCCAAGCGGAGCGAGTGCGAGCACCAACAACAAGAAACGTCTTCTTCTTCGTCCTCTGCTGACGCCGGTATTTGTCACTACAATCACTCCCCGGCGAAAAAGAGCGATCCTGGCAACCTATGGAACAGGCAGCACTGGTAGGTCGTAGGGCGGCTTCAGTCGGTCGCTCAATCGCTTTCGGCTGTCGTTCGATCATAAGCAATCTTCCTTGGGCCGCACATCCTCCATCGTTCACCACATTGACACCGGCACTCATGCACCCCTACGCCAGCGTCCATACCGAGTTTCTCACTCTGAACGTCGTGTCATTGATGAACAGGTCAACGACATGCTTCATCGTGGCGTAATACAATCCTCGCACAGCCCTTGGGTCTCCCCAGTTGTGCTGGTATAGAAAAAGAATGCTAGCATTCGATTTTGCGTTGATTATAGGCGCCTTAACAAGATCACACGAAAAGATGTTTATCCTCTGCCCCGAATCGACGACGCTCTCGACTGCTTGCAAGGAGCAGAGTTCTTTTCCTCTTTGGACCTTCGATCTGGGTATTGGCAGGTCCCTATGAATGACACTGACCGTCCGAAGACAGCGTTTGTAACCCCAGACGGATTATACGAGTTTAACGTGATGCCGTTCGGCCTTTGTAATGCGCCTGCCACCTTCGAACGCCTCAGGGATAACATTCTTAGAGGCCTCAAATGGCACATGTGTCTGTGCTACCTGGACGACGTCGTAGTCTTTTCCAAGGACTTTGACTCCCATCTAAACCGTCTCGCAAGCGTCCTGACTTGCCTTTCCGACGCTGGACTGCAGCTTAACCTGAAGAAGTGCCACTTTGCCGCCCGCCGGCTTACCATCTTAGATCATGTTGTCAGCAAGGACGGTGTCCTTCCCGACCCCGCAAAGCTTCGCGCCGTCGCCGAGTTCCCCAGGCCGTCTACGCTGAAGGAGCTTCGTAGCTTTATAGGCCTGTGTTCGTACTTTCGCCGATTCGTGCGTAATTTTGCGTCCATAATCGCCCCCTTAACGCAGCTGGTTGCCAACAGCCACGGCATCTCGGCATGGTCTACAGCTTGCGAAGACGCGTTTGCCACCTTACGCCATCTTTTGATATCCCCACTTATTCTACGCCACTTTGACCCAGACGCTCCAACAGAAATCCACACAGACGCTAGTGGAGTCGGCCTCGGCGCTATTCTAGCCCAGCGTAAGTCTGGATTCGAAGAGTACGTCGTCTCTTACGCCAGCCGCACTCTCACCAAAGCGGAAATGAACTATTCGGTCGCGGAAAAAGAATGTCTTGCTATCGTTTGGGCAATCACCAAATTTAGACCTTACGTATATGGCCGTCCATTTGATGTCGTGACTGATCACCACGCCCTGTGCTGGCTGTCGTCATTAAAAGACCCATCTAGTCGCCTAGCTCGTTGGGCGCTTCGTCTCCAGGACTATGACGTCCGTGTTGTCTACTGGTCAGGTTGTAAGCATTCGGATGCCGACGCTCTTTCGCGCTCACCACTGCCTGATGAGTCTGGTGCTGCGTCTGTCTCAAGCTATGATTCTTCTTCTCTTACATTGGCTGACATGCCATCTGAGCAACGCCGGGATCCTTGGATAGCATCTCTTCTAGAGTATTTATCTCAGCCATCACCCCGCACGTTGGACAGCCCATAACTGTTCCCGCGACGCGGCGGAGAGGCTCGGCCTTTCTGTCCCGACGTGGGAGCGGCCCGCTGCGCGCTAGCACGCGCCCTAAAGGACACTAATAAAGTTATTCATCCATCCATCCATCCATCACCCCGCACCACCGACCGCTCGCTTCGGCGCACTGCTCGCTACTTTGCCATCCGTGAAGGGCTCCTGTACCGCCGCAACTACCTCTCTGATGGCCGTAAATGGTTGCTAGTGATTCCTCGCCATCTACGTTCTGACATCTGTGCCTCTTTTCATGCGGATCCTCAATGCGCCCATGCCGGTGTCCTAAAGACGTATGCTCGCTTACGGCTTCGATACTACTGGCGCGGAATGTACCGCTTCGTTCGGCAGTACGTCCGCTCATGCTCCAAGTGAGTGTCAATGCCGCAAGAGCCCACCTAACCAGATAACAGGGCCGCTTCAACCATTGCCTTGTCCCTCCCGGCCTTTCGACCGTATCGGCATTGACTTGTACGGCTCTCTACCGTACACCCCAGAAACAGGCAATGGCCAAGCGGAGCGAGTGCGAGCACCAACAACAAGAAACGTCTTCTTCTTCGTCCTCTGCTGGCGCCGGTATTTGTCACTACAATACTTGTTTCTTTCTAAAGCTGCGCGTCTCTAACCAGCACTAAAACACATGCATGGCACGCAGCGGTTGTGGAGGTCTAAAAAACCATTTGAAAACAACCGCTGGCAACTGCTGCATCTAATCCCTCTCCGACCGCGACATCCCATTACCGTGGTTATGGGATGCACACGCAATTCCCACGGCTATTTCACCAAAAAAAAGAAAAAGATGCAAACAAAAATAAACGACGGACGCTTGCTCACCTTTCCAACAACAACGACAACAACAATTTGACAAACGGCTGCTTCAACCAGCTGCTCGTCAAATAATTTTGACCTTCCATCGATTTGTATGATTTTAGTTGCTTGCGCGACACAAACCTTGTTCTGTGCACAAGACAGTCCTTGATGTCAGTGAAATCCACGCGAGGCAGCAGCCTGACATCGCGCTGATGTTCAGCGTCTTTCAGCTCAAGTGGGTCAACGCTGCCGCACAAGTGCGCTTTTTCTTCGTAGCGCAATCGCTCAGGTTTATCTAAACCGTGTGCGTATGCACTTCAGTGCATTATAGTCACCAAATGCACCAATTAACTACAAATACTGAAGTGCAACCTTCCGCTGAATCGTCCGTTGTGCTACTGCCAGCGCCTAGGCTATAGGCCGCCTAAGGACGGCAACCTCCAACATGTTGGCAACCGCAGACGACGGTAGCGCTCCTCGCGGATGACGTCAAGTGCATACACCCTATATTAAATTGATAACACTTGTCTCACTCGGTCACACTTTAATACGGTCACTTTTGCCTCACTGATACTGAATGAAATAGGCAGCAGTTGCACGTCAGCTTTTCACATTTCTGTAATTTCAATGTACTTAAGTCGTGTGTCCTGGCGCAGTTATTGTGCAACCGCTGTATTCTTGACTTATACCCTAAGGTTGCCAATTTGCATTCCATGCAGCACTTGGAAACCTTAAGACTTGCTGGTGGGCTGTACTATAGTGAGTCATATGAAAGGGAACACAGGGGCAGGGTCAGACAGCCTCATAGCTAACTTAGAGCAAAATGCAATAGACCTCACCTGTGCTTCCAGAGTAAGGGGAGCATCTTGTCACCGGCTGCAGCCGTAACAGTGGATTTATGTTTCTAAATGACTAATAATGCACTCGAGTGTAGTAATGTCTTAGGACAGCGGAGAAATGGAATTTATATTTTTTTTTGAAACATAAAAAGCAAGACTGTCTCGTCTGACATTTTTTTAAAAGTTGCCAGTGATGACAATACCTCACAAAAGTTGTTCTTAACTGCAAATAAACACCAGAAGTAGGCAAACAGCGTCAGTGATATTTAAGTGCTTCCTCATCTTTTCCCTTGCTTCTTTGGTTCTGTCTTCAGCTACAAGAAGTCCAACAGTGCAGAAATGCAAAGTTGAATTAATCAACCTTAAGCTTGTGTGGCAAAATGTAGTTTTCAAAAGGGACACACATTCAATGGAATGTTGCCAAATGCATTGCAAAAGTTTACTTTGTGTTGTGTTGATGATTCATCTGCATTGACAAATATGACCTGCTCTGGTCTCCACTTTGTTTCTCATCCCATTACACTGTATGAGCCAACCAGCCCAGCCACAAGAGTTGAAACATTTAACAGTGCAAGTGTTACCTCTTTGCTTGAGCAAAGTGGCCGTGGCGTGATTTTTAGATTGCTCGACTTAAAACATAGTGATCGTTGGTTCAATCCAAGGTACACCTGCTTGGATATTTTTCTTGCATTAAGTTGGGCTGTTTCTGGAGCAAAGTGTAACGAGTGATTAGATGAATATGATGAAATCGCTGCCTAGGTCCAACAATCATCCAACAGAGAGAGCCCTTTTGACTACGATTGAGAAACCTCAGCCAAGCAATGGCTGTCCCATTTCTTGGAAACCCTCTAAAGGCTCCAGCCAAGCCATTACCACCGTGGCTGTGGCAGCTGATAGATTGCGACATGTCTTTTGATTGATTGATTCTTTATCGGTTTATCACAGCACATGTGATAGGAGGCGAAGGGAAAAGCCATTCAAGGATGGCTTGAGGGAGTCCTTCACCCCCGTAATGGCAAAGAGCAGCAGAGGCACACGCATTTCGTTTACATTGTCGTACACTTTGACAAACCATCATATTAAACCCAGCATTGTCATACACTTTGACGAAACTATCAAACTGAACACATCACTAGTTATTGCCTTACACAGAGCGTCATTCATTAGCATACATCACTTCAGATCAGCATCATACACCAGCCCAACACTTCATTACAACGTTCACATTGTAATTGTGGCATTTAAGAATATTGTGAGCGCATTTTGCGCATATCGTCGTCGTCATCTGTACATACGACTCATCATCTTGTGTGAGCGCTATTTGTGCATATCGTCGTCTTCATTTGTACATACGACTCATCATCACCTTTTGTCTCGTGCGGTGCTTCGTCTCTGACTCGGGCGGCTGCTCAGAAATAAAGGCATCGCATCGGCCGACGTCTCACAAGTGGTGGAGAGTGCTTTCGATTCCCACGTCCTCTTACTTTCCCGATTCCCCTGGAGCTCCGATCCGGTCGTCGTTTGCTCTCGCCTACCACGGTGATGGCAGAAACCAACCCGTCCACCAGTGCTGCTACCACCTCTGCTCAGCCCGCTGGGCCTACCTGGACGGTGAACACCACACACCGAGATCCTCCCGTCTTTGCCGGCCTCCGCGGCGACGACGTCGACGATTGGCTCGATCACTACAACAGAGCCAGCGACGCCAATCATTGGGACGACACGCACAAATTGCGGTATGTCGCTTTTTACTTGACCGAAGTTGCGAAGACATGGTTTTTTAACCACGAAAGTGACTTTTCGGACTGGTCATCATTCACCCAGCAATTTTGCCAGATATTCGGCATGTCCTCTGGACGCTCCGCCGTCGCGAAACAGAAGCTGGCAACGCGCATACAAGAGCAAGACGAGTCCTATACGTCCTACATTGAGGACGTCCTCGCTCTCTGCCGCCGCGCACAGAGTGACATGGCGGAAGCTGATCGCGTTCGCCACATACTGAAAGGCATCAACACGGTCGCCTTTAATGCTCTCGTCATGCAGAACCCAAACTGCGTTGGGGGATATTATCACGGCCTGCCAGCGTCTAGACACGCTCCAGTCTATTCGCCTGCCACGCGCCTCTACCGACCCTCATCTCAACGGTGATGCTGAGCTGCGCGCCCTGATACGCACTCTCATCAGGGAGGAGCTTCACGGCCATCTTTCTGGACCTACGACGCTTGCAACCGTTCGCCCCGCTCCTCCTGGACTGCGTGACATCGTCAAGGACGAACTGGTGTCGATGACAAACGTCCAAATGGACAAGTCTACTGCACCATTTCGTCCGCCAAGTTATGCCGAAATTGCCTCCCGGCCTCCCTCGACCGTTCCGTCTCCACGTGCCGAAGCTTACCGCGACCCCCTAGCTTCGCTGGCAGCGAATACTCCTGCAGAGCCGTACTACTCTCCGTGGCGGTCGTCGCGCCCTGTTTGTTTCTACTGCGGTATTCGCGGCCACATTTCTCGCTTCTGCCGTCGGCGTCAGCAAGATGAAAGGCGGGGCTATGCTACCTTTGAGCGAGACAGCGCACATAGGTTTGACTCCTACGTTCCCGGGCGTCACCCAGGTGAAAGGCGAGGCTATGACACCTTTGAGCGAGAAAGGATACCAGGCCCAGATTCGTACGTTCCCGGACCGTACACAACCTCTTCCGGTCGCTCTCCTTCACCTTCCCAGGACATGGCTCGAGCATCCCGCTCGCCCCGGCGTCGCTCTCCTTCACCTTACTGCCGTTCCTCATCGCCCTTGCGTGCTGCTTCCCACGTTGTGGACACCCGTCCGGAAAACTAGAGGCTGCAGTTTTCGGAGGAGAAACTGCATCGTATCGGACTGTCCCAATTCCTCCTGCTCGCCCCGCCAATTTGCTCTCAGTTTGCGTGGAAGGTGTTTCCGTCGACGCCCTTGTAGATACTGGAGCCGCTATTTCTGTTATACATCGTGAACTGTGCTTCCGTCTGCGAAAAGTGCAAACGCCGTATGTTGGTCCGGTCCTGTGTGGTGCCAATGACGTTCCCATATTTCCTACCGGACAGTGCACAGCTCGCGTCCTGATAGACGGTATTCGTCACCATGTGCAATTTGCGGTGCTTTCGACGTGCGCTCATGAGATGATATTAGGATGGGACTTCCTGTCTGCTGCTTCTGCACTAATTTCGTGCGGCGACCCAAGCATCCACATCAGCGACACCGAGACTTATCCTGTTTTCGATTCCCCGTGTCCCAACCTCATTGCAGCAGCGGATTTTATTATACAACCAGACGAAGAACGTGTTCTTACCCTTGAGTCAACAGACATTGTCGACGGAGACGCATTGGTTGTACCTTCTCAGCGCTGCATTTCTCGAGGACTCGCCATCGCTTCTTGCTTGGTCCGATTCTCGAGTGGCTATGCCAACCTCACAGCCTTTAATACGACTCCTGAGCCACTACTACTGCCCAAAGGGTCTACGGTCGCCAAGCTCGCCGACGCTGCGCCGGTATGTGTCGTCAGTGTTTCGCCTGCCACATCTTGCCCGCATTGTACGCCCGCAGAAGGCCACACTAGTGCTATTAAGGCCACCTTGAGTGGAGATCTCAATCCGGCCCAGACGGATGCACTCCTCACCATTTTAATGAAGCATGCAGCTTGTTTTGACGTTTCTTCGCGAGACCTGGGTCAGACCACTGTAACTACTCATCGAATTGAAACAGACGGCTCTCGCATCATTCGCCGTCGCCCGTACCGTGTGTCACCTTCGGAGCGAAAAGTTATAGAAGAACAAGTGAACGACATGCTGACACGCAACATTATAAGGCCTTCAGCAAGCCCTTGGTCTTCTCCTGTTGTGCTTGTTAAGAAAAAGGATGGTTCTGTGCGCTTTTGCATCGATTATAGGGCGCTAAACAAAATTACCCGCAAGGATGTTTATCCTATGCCTCGTATTGACGATGCTTTGGATACCTTACAAGGTGCCGAGTATTTCTCGAGCCTCGACTTGCGCTCAGGATATTGGCAGATTCCAATGCATGAGCAAGATAAAGAAAAGACTGCGTTTGCTACACCTGATGGCCTTTTCGAATTTAACGTGATGCCTTTTGGACTGTGCAATGCGCCAGCTACGTTTGAACGTATGATAGATACAGTACTCCGTGGCTTAAAGTGGAAGACATGCCTTTGTTACTTGAAAGACATTGTCATCTTTTCGTCGAGTTTCTCCCAGCACCTACAACATCTAGACCAAGTTCTGACGTGTCTAGCAAAGGCTGGTCTCCAACTCAATACCAAAAAGTGCCGCTTTGCAAGCCGAAGCATTAAAGTATTGGGCCACGTCGTCAGTAAGCATGGCATCCAGCCTGATCCCGATAAAATCGCTGCAGTGCTGCAATTTCCGCCACCAACCACACTTAAAGAACTCCGCAGCTTTCTAGGACTCGCGTCCTACTTCCGCCGCTTTGTCCGTGACTTCGCCACCATCGCCGCTCCTCTACACAAACTTCTGACTTCGAGCGCGTCCTTTGTGTGGTCGGACGACTGTGAAGCCGCCTTCCAGACCCTCAAACGACTTCTCACGTCAGGGCCCGTGCTCCGTCATTTCGATGCAACCGCCCCTACTATTCTACACACTGATGCCAGTGGGCATGGACTTGGCGCTGTCCTGCTGCAGCGGAATCAGAAATCTGAAGAGCAAGTCGTGGCTTATGCAAGTCGTACGCTTTCTCCTGCTGAGCGCAACTACACAATTACAGAACAGGAATGCCTCGCCATCGTGTGGTCAATACAAAAATTTCGACCCTATCTCTACGGCCGCCATTTCACAATTGTGACCGACCATCATGCCCTCTGTTGGTTGTCGTCCCTGAAAAACTTGTCTGGACGCCTAGGCCGTTGGGTACTGCGCTTGCAGGAATATGACTTTACTGTCACGTATAGGTCCGGCAAACAACATCAAGATGCCGACGCTTTGTCACGCTGCCCGCTGTCTCCAAACGCCTATGCTTCACCTTCGGTCTGCACGTCCCCATCTAGCCACACGTCTCAGAACACGTCCAGTAGTCCGGGACAGGCGGTTGCCTCAGTTGACTTTCTTCCGTCCACTGACCTCGTCTCACTCCAGCGTACTGACCCATACTGCCGAACGCTGATCGACCGACTTACTGGCTTGGCACGACCCCCCAACAGTCGCTTAAGACGACAACTTTCACGTTTTAAGCTTCAGGGTGGAGCGTTATTTCGATTAATCTACCATCCTTCCGGTAGCCGGTGGGTACCAGTCATACCTCGCTCACTTCGACTCCAAGTATTAGAAGCATTTCACGACGACGCGACGGCTGGCCACTTGGGCTTTCTTAAGACCTACGACCGCATCAAAACGCGTTGTTTCTGGCCGGGTCTTTCCGTCTCTGTCGCCAAATACGTTAGCTCCTGCGCGTCATGCCAACACAGAAAACGCTCGACATCCCTTCCAGCTGGTCCTCTGCAGCCTCTACCATGCCCGTCCACCCCCTTCGAAATTGTGGGCATAGACTTGTACGGACCCCTCCCACTCACGCCCGCTGGTCACCGCTGGATCGTTACCGCAGTGGATCATCTCACGCGGTACGCGGAGACAGCTGCTCTCCGCTCTGGTACTGCCTCCGAAGTCGCCGACTTTTTCGTGCACGCTATCGTTTTGCGCCACGGCGCACCTCGTGTCCTCCTGAGTGACCGTGGCAAGATGTTTCTTTCGCATGTTCTTCGTGAAGTCCTCCAGGCCTCTGACACCACCCATAAGACCACATCAGCGTACCATCCGCAAACAAATGGCCTTACCGAGCGTTTTCATCGAACTTTGTCCGACATGATGTCAATGTATGTTCGACCCGATCACACCAACTGGGACACCATCCTACCTTTCGTGACGTTTGCGTACAATACTGCCGTCCAATGTACAACCAATTACAGTCCCTTCTTCCTTGTGTACGGTCGTGCGCCGTCTTTCGTCTTGGACACTACACTCCTTTCAGCACCTGCGGCTCCATCCGCGTCTCTTCCTGAAGAATTTGCTGCTCGCATCGCCCGCTGCCGTGAAATTGCTCGCGCCAACACTGCTACCATTCAGGACAGAAGGAAAATTCGTTATAATGCGACGCGTCGCGTTGCTTCGTTCCGCCCAGGCGACGAAGTTCTTTTGTGGACACCTGTTCGCGCACCGGGCCTCTGTGAAAAGTTTCTCCAGAGATATCTCGGCCCCTACACCGTTTTGCAAAGAACTTCGGCCGTTAACTACCGCGTCACTCCTGTCAGCTCAGCTACTGACCGCCGCCGCCGCCCTACTGAAATCGTTCACGTCTCTCGCCTGAAACCTTACATTCGCCGTACCTACCCTTTCTAGCTTGCGGTCTTGCTGACCGCTTTCCTGAAGGGGGGAAGTTAGTGTGAGCGCATTTTGCGCATATCGTCGTCGTCATCTGTACATACGACTCATCATCTTGTGTGAGCGCTATTTGTGCATATCGTCGTCTTCATTTGTACATACGACTCATCATCATCTTTTGTCTCGTGCGGTGCTTCGTCTCTGACTCGGGCGGCTGCTCAGAAATAAAGGCATCGCATCGGCCGACGTCTCACAATATGAATAAATACAAATCGACGACAGCTCTAAAAGTCAATTTTAGGCTTCGCGAGTTTTACTTTGCGAATATAGATTTATTTTTTATTATAGTCATTTAGTAAACGTGTAAGTTTGTTGTGAAGCTTCAGTCGACCATAACCAGTGCGACAATACCGAACGTTCCATATATCTGTTGTTCTTGTGTTATATGATACTCCTTTCGGAGGGAGATTTACTAACCCCATGAAGACAGAATTATGACACTCATAATTTAGGCGATATTCACACAACAGTTTGTACTTACATGTGTCTTGTGCTCTAATTATTCTAAATTTTATACAGAGCTTCACAGTAGGATGCAGAATTGGCACATTCTCGATTATTCCCAAAAATCTTTTTTGCATTACTAATAACTACAAGAGGTTCGATTCTGTAGTAGTCCCCCAGACCAAATGACAGTAGTTTAGATACAAAGCAAACAGGGCATTATAAATCAGCAATTTTACTGACTTCGTAATTAAGTAGCGGTTTTGATTCAGAATTTTCGTTATCGCACCTAACTTTTGTAATATCTTATTGACATGCTCATCTCATTGCAGTGATTCTGAAAAATGTACACCAAGTACCCTAATAGCGCTAACTAGCTGTATCTCTGAGCATCGAAAAATAAGGTTTCCTTTTCCAGAAACCTGCTTACCAATAGAATGAAAAATCACAGCCTTCCTTTTTTTTGTGTTTCTTTTAATTAGTTGTCTTTCGTCATGTCTTTTGTAGAAATTACAAAGAACACATCATAAATACCCATTAATATGCACTTCCTTGAACTCCAGTCAAAGTACTTGTGCCCAGAATTTTACACTGATGTTTCAAAGTCGCATGCCGGCGTTTCTTATGCTGCATTTGGCCCATCCTTCTCGGAATCTGGCTGTCTGCACCTGGAAACAAGCATCTTTATGGCGGAGGCCTACGCATTGTTGTCAGCTGTAAGGCACATCAAGGAAATGAAAGTGCAAAGGGAATAATATTTACAGATTCATTAAGCGTCGTCAAAGCCTGAATGTCTCTACAAAAGAATAAAAATCCTGTCTTTACTGAATTTTATTCAATCCTCTGCGCTTTGTATGCATCTCGTCAACATATCATAACATGCTGGGTACCAGGCCACAGAGGCATCGAGGATAATATGCTTGTCGACCATATAGCCACCTCAGTAACTACAAAACCAAGTAATTATTCTACAGCTGTCCCTGCTATAGATTTAAAGCCCTTCCAACACAAGAAACTGAGGGGCGATTGGCAATGTACTTGGGACACTGAAATGCTTAATGAACTTTGCGTTACTAAGCCAGATGTAGAAAACTGGCCACCAATAACAAAAATACGACAAACTGAGGTTATTTTCTGCCATCTTGAGATGGGCCACAAGCATGGCACCCATTCCTACCTATTGACTGGTAATGAACCTCCTGTCTGCGATAAATGGGGTGAGACACTAACAGTCCTTTGTCTTGTTAGAGTGTCAGGAAGTAAACATAAACGAAAAAGGTACTTTGCCCCAGTATACAGACAACACATACCCCTCCACCCGGTAATATTTCTCGGCGGTGAACCACTTTTTGACAATAAATTAGTTTTAAAGTTTTCACAAGATGTTGCTACATTGCATGTTATCAGCCCAAGGGATTCGTAGCACATCCTCTCGCTAGAGGCTGCTCGTGCAATAGCATTTTTCTAAAGCCTGTGCTTCCCCGCTCTTGCGTTCCAAGGGCCCACTGGTGAGGTATGAGTGCTAATGTTACTATACGTTTACTACATCATCCCCTTGCAATAGAACTTTTATGATCATAGCATACATCACTACTCATTGTCGTTATTTTAATACATATACATTTTACGCACATTACAGCGATAAACTTTTAGGCCTCTCTACAGCCGAAAGTAGATTCACAATCTATTCATTATCTTTTGTTTGGCGCTCTCTGGTCATATCTGCGCCAATAAAATGGACAGATCATCATCATCATCTGCAGCTGCATTAAGTCATTGGCTGTGCCATTCTGTTGCTGAACACGAGGTCATGGGTTTGATTGCCACCCACCACAGCCACATTCCAATGGGGGCAGAATGTAAAAAGGCTTGTTTACTTAGATTTAGGTACGTGGTAAAGAACCCAGGGATGTTGAAACTAATCTGCAGTCCCCCCACTATGGGCATATTTCATAGTTAGTGTGTGGTTTCATGACGTTAAACCGCATAATTAGATTTTTTTAATAGGCTCTGATGATTGGCGCCGGTGCTGTTCACTCTGCAGCCCAGCAGTGTGCCCGTTCAAGATGTGCATCATGTCTCCGATCCTTATTCTGAAGCATGACTTAAACGCCTCTTCACTGCCGACCGTGCAAGATGGCGAGGTGGAGCGGGTCTTTCGGCTGTCGCACCATGTCAAGGAGCCACATTCACTTGTCGCCCTTCTCTACTCCTCTGTGGATGCAGGTAAAGCATTTGGAACTCTGTTGCTGTTTAGAGTTTTAATTGTCACTAGTAATCTGGTCATTGTCGTGAGACTTTTGTCACCGATCTCGGTGGCGTGCGGGTGTTAAGAGAGATGAGGTTGGAAGACGCATAGCAACACAGCAAGCAGATTTTAATTTCATGCAAAACCAAAAACCTCAAAATAAAAACTCACTCAAACTAGCACACACTGAACAAATAAATGCTAACAAATGTACAAACTAATAAATCATCACTAATGATGTCTTTAATTCCGCCTACGACAGTTCTGGGCGTTTCCTCCCCAAAAGTCAGGCAACTCTAGCCTACTGCTGTAACGCTACGAGAAGGATCATTCTTACCGAGTTCGTCAATGCACATATTTTCCCGGCCGGAATCTTGTCGAATCTTTCTCAATGTCGTTGCTCTTGCCGACTGTCGCATAATCGTTGCTGCCTTGATGTCGGCCCATCAACTTGTTCGTCTCGGATGCCGATGTCCCGAAGTCTGTCGGTGACGTGGCAACTAGGCCCACCTGGTTAGGCCTAACTCCGAGGTACGCCGCAACTTCTTCGTGAGTGCCGATGTGGTGCCCCGGGGATCATCGAACGCGCTGATCTGCCAGTGAAGGGGTATCCTCTCTGGAGTGCCCGGCTCCGGTGAGAGGCTGCAGCCAGTCCAAGGAGCCTCGCTCGAACTTCGCCGAGGTCGACGGCCGCACCCTGGACTGCCGGCGTACCTGATTCGACCAAACCTCCAAGTCTCCCAGTCGGCCAGTGCAGAGCTGACGATGCGACCTTCCTGGCCCAGAACCACGTCGATAATCACAGCTCAGCGTCTCTTCACCCTCGAGTACGCCTCGAGGTCTCATGCCGTTCGGAACGCTCCGTTCACATCGTCCTCTTTTTCTTCTCTCGGGCCGCGTGTGTCTTACTCATGACAATCATTCACCAATTTGCCACGTCTAATGTAGGCACAAAAATTGTCATGCCTTGTTTCTGCTGTAGTGTCCTGATTTAAAATTTGTCCATTTTTGCAGCTTGGATTGCTTGCGACTTACTCACATTTAACATAGGCACGACTTTGTTGGGCTTGCTTGCATAGCGACAAAATTCAAAGTTAGGTCTATCGGTATGTGGTTAAATTTAATGACCTCATTGGAAGGCGTGCTGTGAAAAGGAAACGGGATGACAAGCTGTAGCTATCAACCTCAGCTTTGGTACGGAAAAATGCCACCAAAAAACACATAAAAGAAACGTTGACGAAAGCAGCTCACACATGTGAAAGACGAAGACATGCACACCTCAAAATGACCAAAAACATAAAAGTTAGAATACGAAAAAGAAGAAAAGAAACATTTTAGTGAGAAAAACTGAATGGCTTAAGCTACCCTGAAACAATGCATGACTTGGGATGGCAGCTCCTTATCACTAAAGTTTATGGATGTCCCACTGACCGCACATACACCACAAGTAATTCCTGTAAGAAAACAAAGTGTCACTTCAGAAAAGAACATAGTATGATATACTTCAAAAAGTGCTGCTATCTACATTCGATCCCGGATATATCAAACTCGGATATATTGAATTATTGACTACATTTAACATTTGTTTGATCCCTTTAGAAATAGCATGTGAAAGTATAGCACAGTACTATGCATGCATTGAACTCCCGGTCACTGCCACATTCTGTTATCGAATGCTGCGCCACACCCCTGCAAGTGTGCTTCTCCTAACAGGTATGCAATCACTTCTCGTGCAATTGGAAATATTTAATGCGGACAAATTCTAACGGACACTGTTTTGGCTTTTGCTGTCAAGCAAGACAATAAATCTGAAGGGCAGTATAAGCCATGGAGGAAGAATGAGCAAGGCCCGTGTCTCAGTTTTTCTCACTGCACATATGGATGGCTCATGCAATATGTACCCATTCGTTATTGGCAAGAGCAGATAATTGCTGTACTTCAAGATCATAAAAGGCTTCCCGATCTGACACACATTCTACAAGAACCATTGACGACACTCAATCTCTTCACTGAGTGACTCTGGGCATGAGATGCCAAACTGGAGATGTCTGTGCCACCGGGTTCGTCTTCCTGTAGACCAGGGCCCGCTATCTTGTACGCATTCGAAAAGCCGACGTTTGGTTTCGTTTCACGCAATTGGGGGTCCAGGCTGTGATATCTAGGCCAGTCACGTGAGGTGGAACTGAACGTTGGCTTTGCGAACTCGTACAAGATAGTGGCCCAGGACATGCCACGAATGACAGTTCGTGGTTCTGCAAGTGGCCAAAACAAATCCGGCCCCAACACCCACTGGGGCAGGTTTTTACATTACAGTTCGTGTTTAACAAAAGCACCGCATGCCACATCTGTGCTTTGAGGAAAGACCATGGCGGTGTGCAAGACTCATTGCTGTGCGATTTTGCGGGACCACAGTCCACGCTGAGTGTGCTGCTTTCGGGCTTGCAGGATTACATGTGAGTGGAAATGTACTTGGCTGTTCTGCAAGCTGAGAGCCCCTTTCTAATTTAACAGCACCTGTGTAGTGTCAAGTCACCAACGCAGCGGCCGGAGGGGAAGGGCCGAGAATGAATGGGACAGCGAGGTGCTGGAGCCCCGAGCGGCACGCAAGAAGAGATGGGCAGACGATAGTCATGAGACGTGATGATGACTTATTCCAACAGGAAGGGAGAGCACAGAGCCAAAAGTGAAACTTGACACAATAGTCTGGCTGGTCAACTCGTTGCCAATGTGTGATGATCGGCCGTGTAAACTGCATATTGTAGCACGCGCGCGACTAGGTGCATTCATGCGCAATTTGCAGTTAAGTGTGCTGAGTGGCATGAAGCATAGCCTTACACACTGGTCTGCTTCCACGCTGCGTTCATTTCTGCCTTATCCTGAATAAAATTGTGACATGTGAGGGGAACAAACTCGGCATGAAAATTTTTTCTTGCGGAGTTTCAGTATTGACTACGAAGTTTCTGGCTAACCGTTTTTGGCCCACACTGGAATGACAGGCTGTAAGCGTCATTTGTTGGTTTGGAGTACGAACACAGGACAAGGAAGAAGTTTGGTACGAGACTTGCATTACTTTGAAAATACAGTCAGAGGAGGCAGACTGATGCAAGATCTCCAGCTGCAGGGGTGTCAGACACGTGATGTAAAGCAAATGAAATGACGAGAGCTATCTGTACAAATTCCAAAAGAAGCCATTTGTGGCTTGGGGTCAAGCTCCGCTTCGTTTTATTTCTAGTGTTTCTCTCTATTGCTGATAAAGGTTCTGCAAAGCACTTTTTCTTTTTGTTAATTATTCTTATACTCCATGTGTTTTGCACCATTAGATAGAAAAAAAGAAAATTCGGGTATTTATATGTGCCGTCTATAAAGGGTTAATTCAAACTTGAACAAAACTCCCATTTGGTGTCCGTGCATTTCTATGGGCCCAAAGTTTCGCGTTTTCCATTCTAAAATTGGCTGACTCCTATGGCACCTTTTCATTTTTTTTTCCCCAAGGAAATTGGTTTGAAAATTGCCTGGCTAGTGCAATCGAATACAAAACCATAACTGTGTTTGTGGCGTTAATATGTTTTACCATATAACACTATTGTATTGCAGCAAAGCTGACTTTAAGAAATCGGCCTTTATTGTGAAACATATACTAGATCCTTGCCAATTTTTCTTACCAAAAAATTGGGGACACGTTAGATTTCTACTTTGGACCCATAGAAAGTCGGCCCGCATTTGATTTGGGGCATGTTAGAATGGGGCAAATACTGGTAAATGAATCAGCGGTGTGTTTTGGACATTTTTGCTGCATCTTGTTTAGTTTAACCCGCCTGATAATTCAATCGATTTCGTCGTTCCTGTCAGCGTCAGTTGTTAGTGGAGGTCAACTGTATTAAAATTGGAACTTGGGCAATTTATTTTGGGGGAAGCTGGTTCCACACTTATAACGTGGTGGCCAAATTTTTTAACGTGGTGGCACATTTTTTTTACTGAAGCTCTGTTGTTCGTATAAGTGGCACTTGTTCGAAATCATAAAGCTATCAAGTTGCCGTATTTCCTGCCTTTAGCAACCCCTTCGAATAAATTATCATGAATATGAGCAAAATTTGACATATGTGGGGTAAAATAGCAGCTCACTGACTTAAGATGCCTTCAACTCTCTTTCTGTTACAGCCAAGCAGGTTGCTTCGATTGGTCACACCCTCGTGTCTGGAAAGAATGCCTCGGTCAGTGTGACCTTTGTGACAGCTGACACAGCAGCTAGCAACACCGTCTCTCTGGACGACATGCTCATGGTGTCGGGGATCTCATCTGGAGTGAGCGCCCACGATGTGGCCGAGAAGTTATCTTATGCATTGCAGAATGGCGTTGTCAAGGTAATTCATATACAGTTGAACCCGGATATATTGAATCTGAAGGGGATCACAAAAAAGTTCAATATGTAGGTAATTCGATATATAAAATAAAAATGGTATACAAAAATTTTCAAGGGGATTTTACTGCTGTTTGTTATACACAATAATTCATTATTATATGGGTTCGATATATACAGGTTCGACTGTAGAAGCCACCAAAGTCAAGGCCAGGCACTTGAATTGTCAGCTATTGTTCACCCCTGAGTAAATTTGCTTTAGAGATTTGCTTGCCACTTCTGAGCTGTAAACGTGTTCAAGTGACCTGATTTTATCTGTGAATGTTGAGGAATTTACACGTCTTCCTTCTTTTATTGCTGTGGAGGAAAAGCTTGTTCGGTATTCAGTATGTTTTCATTTTCAACACAATTTACTCCCTAACATAACATTGCATTATTTTATTTGATGGAAGAAAATTTTAGGCAGTTAGCAACTAATAATAAGGCATAAAGTGCTAGTTGAATGTGCTGATTGGTGCAACTTTAATTTATTTCCACTTTGACCTCTTTTGTGCTATGCTGTTTTCTTGAAATCTGACCAAAAATGGCCATATTCTTTACTGCACCATCCTTTACAAAGATTAATGTAGACAATATTTTTGAGCATTTATTATAAGAAAATTTCAACTGATTAACTTCAAAAGTGAGATGCTGTACACTGTACAAGAAATGAAGTACATTGCCAATGAGGAAATGAAAACTGCAAGAGAATGAAAATTATTGTTGACGAGCTTAACATGTCATTCACCATTTTTACCAATAATGCATGGACGAAGTTAACTCATCCATGACACGGAAGGGGTTACAAGGTTCAATAAGGCTGTAAAAAGGCGTAAATGCACTTGTTCCTGTGAAAAAAATACTTCCGTCTTGATGCAGTGACATGAAGAGGCAAGTAGGTGTTCGGTAATTTGCCGTATATATTACTGTCAATGTGCACTTCAGCATTCTTCAGGTTCTGTACTTCATGTTGTCAGAGTCATGTAGAAAATGATGCTTGCCGTCAAATGAAAATGCAATTGGTCTGTTATTTATCTTATAGTGAAGTAGCTTTCATAATGATTAGTCACTGTCAAGCATTTACAGTCAATATACGATTTTTTGGACTCCCTAGGGGCCGCGAAAACGTCAGAAAAATCGGGCAGTCCAACAAAAACGAATGAATGCATTTTACTGCCCCCAAGGGCTCACATCACCACAGGCATGTCCGAAATGGCTCCGAAGGCCTGCCAGTGCACTTATTAGGCATATCAGTGCTTGTACTGTGATAAGAGACGGCAGGTGCAAGCGTGTTTAAGGAATACATTCTGTGTCCCGTGACAATTGCCCCTTTTCACTTTTAGTATGCTTCACCGCAATACTTCGCGTATGCTTCACTGCATAACACAGCTGTATTGAGGCGAAGCTGACTTTCAGGAATCAGCATTATGCAATGCACCGTGCTTTCTGAGCTTTCAAGACATTGGCGAGTATTACAAAGGCAGAGTTGGTGCCATTGCTCACAGCGGCGAATTGTTTCAGGGAAAATTACGGCACCGAACAGAAAAAGCTTGGCAGTGAATGTCGAAGTAGCTAAGCCTAACGCTGCCGCGGTGGTTGCTACGGCTGCCAGTGATCTGCGTGTGAGAGTGCCAGTTTGAGGAGGCGAGATAATCAAAATGGCGATGATGGTGGCTACGATTAATGCTGTTTCGGACTTACGGTCATTGCAAAAGTCCTGAAAATCGGACGGCGAAGGTTTTTTTGCATCCGAAATTTCAAACGTTCTTATACATTTACTCTGTAGGGTACGCGGCAGCGCCGTGAAGGTGTCCAAATTATCGGGCATATCCGAAAAATCGGGCGTCTGGAAAATCCGTCATTGATTGTAATACTTTACTGGCTTCATTGTGCTTACTTTTGATGGAAAACCTCTTTAGTGTTGGATGGTCTTTTACACCTTCGCAGGTGTACATGTACGAAGAAGAAAGCCTGGCCCTGGTGGTAACTTCAGGGAAGTCAGCCACTGAGGCACTGTCCAAAGTGAATGTGTCGCTCAAGGCACGCTTAGTCACAATCAGCCGAGTCTCCCTAGTCGTTGATCCCTTATCAGTGAGTAGTGATTTTTTCTGTCACATTGACATGATGCCATGTGTCCGTGTGCTTTTGACCTTGTTGTCTTGTACACATGTTAAATGATGCAGCACGTAAGTGCACAAATCTCTTCTAAGCAGCACAAATGTATTTGTGCAGGAAAATGAAGACCTTGTGGCAAGCAGGTTTGCTGACAATGACGTGAGTTTTAAAAACATTATCTTGGCGAGAAAAATTCTTGAAGCAGTTTTGTTTTGCAGTTGAAGCAGCAAGCTGTCCTGATTTTATTTCTTTTATAATGTGCTTGCGTTTCCTACTGTGTGTTTATGTTTGGTTGCTCGTGCGAGTAATGACTCCAGTTTTTTTTTTGTCACACTACTTCTGAAGCAAACTGTGGTCGCTCGGAGTTGTTAGGTGGTGGTAAAGTACGTATTTGCATTGTTAGTGTCAGTTCTGTTTTTAGTTACAAGCAGATGGTGCTGTTGTACTTTCTGTGTCCATGCATAGCCCTTTCGTGCCATTATAAAACATGAAGGAACAATGGACCGTTTGCCATGAATATTCACCGTTTTGCCATTAAAGTTCAGTTCAGTTCAGTTTATTTTCCTTAAAGACCCCTACTTCAGGGGTATTACATAAGAAGTGGGTACAAGATTCGACTTTACACTCGTTCAAGTTTCCTGAAACTACCTACTCTGAGCAGTAGTCATGCAACTCATATTTTTAAATAAAGCAATGCTTAATCAGCTGAGGTTGTGCGGCATGCACAGCAGGGGCTGTACTACCAGCTTCACGTGGTCTTGCCTAGCTGACACTATGTGCTTTTAGTTTCTATTTTAATAATGCACAGTTTTGATGCATATACATTTCTAAGATGTGAAATTGAGTCCTTACTGCAGTGTCTGTATGTGACTTTTTGAACAATTTATTATCATGCTCACACAATAATCATTAGAGAAGGAAAACATCATCACATATTAAAACTTGCTTACTGTATCTTTTTCATTTTCTTTTTCCAGTTCATGCTCGCTTAGTTTTAGGCCATACATGTATATACTTGTAACCTTTTTGATTGTATTTGCGAGCTTTTTTACTTTTGTTTCTTCATGCATGTCCTGCATGTTCTTGCATTTCATCATGCTTCCTGTAAACCTGAGGCAAAAGGCATGGCTGCTGCACTTAACACTTGTCAGGTCAACGATAAAAATGCAATGCTGACAATTGTTGACTAACATATCTCTCTGTTTGATCTTCTCTGCTATCTTCGCATCCTGTTCTTTTATCCTATTCCCCCTATTCATGTGTCACACTTACTTTGGAAAGTCAGCACAAACAACGGCAGTGCACTGAGCCATCCCCGTCGCACTCACTCATCAAGGCCATGCTGTGGGCAAATTATCGATGCCCTGCAGCTGCTACTCTCTGGTTTTCAATACGCCAGTGGCACAAACAGCTGCGAAAATTATGCACTCCATAGACGGTCTCCTGGCTATGCTGCAGTAGCCTCGATCTCTGCCTGTGGAGACACATGTATTGCGAGGGGCTTTGCACAGAAAGGTTATATTGTGCAGCTCTCATCATGACCTTCATCATATCACCCTCCTTCCTCTTCACATCTTATCTCTGTTTTTTCTTTCCTCCAAACCACTTTCCCAGCGTGCAGCAGCAGGCAAGAGACACTTCACTCAGGCTGTCCTCTCCACCATTAAAGTCCCCCTCTCTCTCTTCTCCTATTCCTACTCACCTGCAACACTAGACACTTGCAGTAGAATCTTGTTGATACGATTTTCAAGAGAATCGGAAAATAAAACGTATCATCCGAAAATTGTATTATCCAAATCAAACTCCAAAAAAGTATGAAAATAGGTGTACTCGGTGACTAACCCAATAGCAAAGGTTCGTGTGGCCTCAAGTGATACTGCTCCGCATAACACGTTGTGCGGAGCAGCATTATTAGACGCCACACAAACCGCAGCTAATGCACTTTCATTCAACACCGTTGAAATAGCTCGTCAGTTAGTGCTAGACTTTCTTCTTTTCTATGTCCGTGAGAAAAGTTTTGGAAGTTCAAAAAATAACATTAAAAAAAAAGGAAGCTGCCCTTTCGTCGCTCAACTGAGTAACGGCGCACTGCCAGTTGGTGTGGCCGCACTGCCGCAGCAGCGTTTTACCACGTTCACTTTTCTTCCAGTGTGGCTTGGGCTTAACATGTTGTTCGTGAGTTGTCGGAATTTTATTTAAGCTAGTACACTGGAATTTAAAGCAGTGAGTTCTAGAAATACAGTCGAACCCACTTATAACAATATTCAAGTGCTACAAAAATTCCATTTTATAACCGATAATTGTTATAACCAGGTAGCACGAAAAAAAATCGAAATAGCCGGATGGCAGAGCTGTTGAGAGAAAACTATAATGGCGGGGAGGCCTGTGCCCCTCCCCACCACCTTCCTCCATCCGGCTGCTGATTCTGTTGACTCGGTTAACTGTTCAACTCTGCTTCCTGCACACTTTGATCGCGTGTAACACGCCGCAACTGTCGGCGTTCAAGAATGGCACTGCTATAACAACTGCAAAGCGGGGTCACGGGTGGCAAGTCACATGCGAGCTTCGCCGAGGCATCGCTTTGGTTGCCTCAAAGGGGCCTTTTTAAAAATGCAAGAAGGTTGCCACGACAGCCTCTCAGCTTGAGAAATCCAGAAGAAATGCTGGGGCGAGATTGCCACAAGCATCTCGCCACGTACTTCTCACTGGCTTGCACGAGATAACACTAGGTCCGTCAGCTCTGCTTGCTTTGTGCGAAGGTTGCCAACATCCTCCTCTCACGAAGGTCCCTCGTGAAAACGAAGCGCCGGACGGACTGAATCTTCTGCAGGGCCTCCTGTGAGGACAACGTCGAGGCAGCCTGCCCTACCGCGTCATCGCTGCCGTCGTCGCTATCCGATGCAAGCACGTTTGCACCGATCGCCTCATTGGTTAGAAGTACTTCGTTTCTAAATCTATGGCAGTGCACTTTCTTTTCACTGGCAACGTCGTGCATTGCCAATAATCAGCGGGCGGATCAGCCATCTTCTGTTTTGGCGGCGAGTCAAATGATGCTGAGAAACCACGTGGCCCGGAACGACTTCGACACAACCAACAAAGACGAGCATGAGCGACTACATCTGTTGGCGGAACTGCGCTAAATAAGGGGCCAGCACAGCCAGCGTGCAATCTGGGAGCTGCGCCTAGCGCTATCAGCGCAGTTGGCGCGGTCCATTTGTGTTTCGGAGAGTGGCGTGGCGTTGAGCTATGGGCGCAGTCCATTCTTGTTGGGAGGGGTGGAAGAGCGATGGGAGAGAGGCGCGCGATGCTGACGATGCGGAGAAGGCTGGAGAACGATGTGTGGCAGCGTGCAGCGGCTCGAATTTCTCTTTTTCTTTTCAAGAATTTTGCATTCCATTACCTTTTGGCACAGACACCCAATATCCAGACTTCATCATTATAATCGATAATGCGGCATGGGGGCATCATAGTAAGCGAGTTATTTGGTGCAGCAGCTTCTCATTGTTATAACTGATATAGTGAAACCTCGATTGTACGTCCCCCGGTTATGCGACGACCCGTATTTTATGATGAACTGGTTTGGTCCCGGCAAAACCACCATAGAAATAATGTATTAACCTCGATTAGACGACACAATTTTATGCCGACCCACCTCGCATGACGCCTCTCAAGTACCGTCCGTGAAGGGGGGGGGGGGGGGCAAAGTTCTAAGCAGAGATGCAGGCTGGCACATAAGCACACCGCAGGCGGCTGTTAACGGGTGTGCAATACTGTATTTACCCCAATGTAATGCGAGGGGCGACTTTCCAGTCACGCGAAATAAACAAAATAAAGCCGCTAATGTAATGCGAGATGATCGGGAAAAGAAATGGTACCTTTATTCAAGGAATCGCAATTCGGCAACGGTCTCTTCCCTCATCATAGTTGTCTGAAGAGGAGTTAGATGGAGGTTTCCGTGGGCGGTCTTCTCGGGCGATAATTTTCGCGAAATTTTGCGTGACTCAGCACAGAAAGCGTCCCTGACAAGTGTTTCTGGCGCTGTCCTAAGCTCGCAGTCAGCGCCAAGAGAGCTGTCGGCAGTATACTTCAAGGGTGCCGGTACACTGTAGTGCCGGGACGAGCTGAGTCTCGTGAAAGCGAAACTATCTCCAAAAGTGATCGCCCGAGAATTGTCATCTTCCGTGCCGTCGAGCTTGTTTGAGATTTAAGTACTTCTTAAAAGGCAGCACAATCATTTCATTCGGGGTCAGTACCAGGTCACTTCATGTTGCACACAGCCTTCCTGACTGGCTTCGCATTTAAAGTGGGCCTGCTGCTGGTCCCGCCATCCACAAATCACCGACTCCTTGACGTCGATACACCGAGCCGCGGCTTTTCCAGCTCCACGGCCATCAAAATTGCTCGTCTCTCGAAGCGACCATCAAACCGAATGCTCTGCGCTGTCATAACGTTGCTAATGAACAGAGTCGAACCGCAAAAGGCCGTAGGGTATAGTAGCATCGTAACCAGTCACAAGCACAGCGAAAACAGCGTTGATTCCAACCAAAAACAAGGTCTGACTTCGGTCAACTTATCTATGGATTGGATCAAGACGTAAAGTTACAGGTTGCCAACGTAACGCTAAAAATCGCGGGATTTAGAATATTTGTTTTAAAATGGTCAATTTTGCCATTATTCGAATGTAACGCGAGGGTCGAGTTCAGGTAATGAAAATTATAAAAAGAAAAAACTTGCATCACAATCAAATAAATACGGTTATGTTTTTAATAATTTAATCTACTTTCCTTGGAAGCAGCGCAGGTTCGTGCCCCGTGCTTATTCTGGCAGTCTGTACCTGTTTTTTGGGCAAGACTGAGCATCACTGCCGATATTTTTAGTTTTTCGAATATACGACACCCGGATTATACGACGGTTTTGCGTGGTCCCCTCAAAGTCGTATAATCGGGGTTCCACTGTATATTGTTAAAACCGGTATTGTTATAAGCGGGTTCGACTATAACAGTAAAATCCCACTTCTGTAGTAGTGTTGGCCAATTTCAGGTGAAAATGCAATCACAGTAACCTTATGAAAATGCATTGCTCCTATGGGACATTGGCCAGGAGAAGAAAAAAAAAAGCATATCCTGAAAAATGTATTATGCAGAATCGTATCAACGAGATTCCACTGTAGTTAGTGTGGTCAGCATATGTTCCCTTCCCTTCTTTTTCTGTTCTTATTTAATAAAAAGCAAACAATGACTACTACTGGTATTGGTCCTGTGTTCTAGTTCAGGGCAGGAATAACAGCTTCTTAACTGAAAATACCCCAATTAGCATAGTCTGATATTTGTTCAGGAGCAAGGTGACTGCCGTACCTTAACTTCTTCCTGTACTGCAAACTGCTCATGTCAGGAGTTACTTTTTCCACCCATCAGGAACTCAAGTACTCGCTGCGGTCCCTGGAGCGGTTTGCCCCCTGGGTGCGGAAGGTCTACATTGTCACCAATGGCCAGATTCCCTCTTGGCTCAATTTGGACTGCCCTCGAGTGGCTATAGTCACCCACGAGGTACACGTGCCACACACTCAGAAAAGCTTGCACCCTTTACAGCTTACCTTGTCCCCAAACAATAATCGTTACCTATACTGCATGCCTTTCCTTTCTTTAATGCTGTGTGCCTGTAACTTTGAGGTTACGATTGGCATGCGCATTATCAGCATCACATAGCATTCTTGACAGGAAAGTAGTAAGTGACTTGTGGTCCTAGCTCACTGATCGGTGCCTTCATGCAAAACTCGCCCTCAGCTCCTATTAGTACCATCTCCTGTGGGATGCAATTCCGGCCTTAGCACTGCGAATTTTAAACCACATTGTGAGCCTTGGCATTGGGATGTTGCGCCTGGGAACTTGCATTATTATAGTTGCTAACCGATAAGTCAGACAGCGTTATTTTGGACATGCTTGATTGTTTGCACAGCTGCGCAGCACCGCCATTGGCTCCATAGACCTAATGTATAAGGATAGCCAAAATTTCAGACACTTTACAGTGTGCTGTGCGATAATTAGGACCCAGACTTCGCGACTGCTGGCTAATTTGGCCACCGAGTTAAACAGAAATAGCGATATTTAGCTTTTGATATGTCACCGGCATGGCCTCCTTGAAACTGAAACAAGCGAAACCTAGTCGATTAAGGGGGGACGCGGCTTTCGCATCGCGATATTTGGCCAAAATACCGATTTTTTGAAAATCACATTTTCAGTTTGTATGACTTTTTTTCTATTTTATTTCAAAATTTCGTCACGGAAAATCGCGCGGAAATGATGTAAAAAATGTTTATCGAAGCTAAGGTGGCGAGGAGTTTCTCGAAAATAGCGAAAAAACGGCATTTTTCAAGCCGCGATATCTCCGCAACCGCGTAACCTAGCGCCGCCATCTTGGTCTCTATGGATAGCGCGATTCTCCGTCTTCAAATCTGGCGCCTCGTCCAGCTGCACCAGGCAAGAGCAAGCGCACAGTAAGCAAAAGTTTCAAGATCTCGCGGCGGTTTCTGATCGGCAGCGCGCGCCACGTGATTGTACGCGGCTCCGGATTGGTCTCCCGGGCGGTTGCCCTTAGCAACCGGCGGAAAGGTCGTCTGCTCGCCGCTACGGTGGCTAGAATCGCCGCGCTGACGGCGCTGAGGAGCCGATTTCGCGTCTTTTCAAGTCGTCGCGGCGTGGTTTAGAGATTGTATCTCACTTATGATAACGGACCGGCGCTCGCTTGTTAGAGAAACGAAAAACGTTGTCAAGCTCAGCCCTTCTTAGCTTGGAGAACGGCTCTCGTCTGTTATCATGGGCCGGCGATTGTTCAAGAAGAAACGCAAGACTGCGCATCAATTTGGTGCTCGTAAGTCGAAGCCACCGATCTCTAAAACAAAGTTTGCTCCGGCGACTTCAGCAGTGACAATGACGGTGGCATGCAGCGCGACGCGGACGTGCAGCTGAGCACCTCAAGCACGGATGGAACATCGTCCGCGCGTATTGGCAAAACTGTTCAGGAACCCAGCCGAAAAAGATGCAATGCGGAAAAAGAAAGCTGCAAAAGCTCATCAGACCATCAGGTCAGATGGTCAAGCGATGCCGCATCGCAAAGGACACAAAGGACTATAACCCTGGTGCCTATTAAATTTTGACAACTTTGAACCTTGTTTTCTCAGTACAGTTTTTTTGGCATGTTGCTCAGCTCGTGGAGCAGATATCTTGGTAACTACTTTACACATTTGATTTCGTTTGTTTTGTCAGACTCACTGAACTGTACTTTAGGGGATAGCGCTCTTTTTTTTTATCCTAGTGTTTTAAGAATTCGTAGTAGGGTTCCTTGTTTGCAGTGTAAGCGTGCTCACTGCAGTGGGACTGGAGAAAACATAAACTACAATTTTAGTGTTGAAAAAAAATTATTTCGAGAACGCTATCCCCTTCTGCATACATTTGGCTGTGCATACAGTATTTAACAAACTTTTCACTTGATTTCGTAAATCCTCCAGTCCCTCCACGAGGTTCAAGAAAGAAATAATTTGTCTAGCAAAAAGTTTTCATGGTACCGCTTTGAAATTTTTATGAAAGCATCATAGAGCTATTCTTATTCTATGTACCAATTTTCATTGACATCCACCAAGAAACAAGAAAGTTGGTACCGAAAGCCGCGTCCCCCCTTAATAGTTGCATACCTGCCAGCCCTCCAGAATTTTTCGTAACGTTTACGAATTGCGGCCCGTTCTATGATTTTACTAATGTCGCCTGAAGCTTTACGAAAAATATATTTTGAAAATGTTTTAAAGGTGTAGCCTTAAGGATGCAGAAGCACAAGACTGCAAAAAATGCACACAAGAAAGAAATTGTGATTGCACCTAAGTCACCCTGCTGTAGCAGCGCAAGATGCTACATACTAGAAGGCTACCTGCTTTGAGCAAGTTTATTCTGACAAGTTTCTGAAGTGGGGGAAATCGGCAACAGCAAAGTTGCTTATAAGTCACTGTACAGTCAACGACTGATTATTCGGGCCCCGATACTCTGGACATGCTTGATTATGCAGACAGCCTCGCGGCACTGCCACTAGCCTCACGGACTTAATATAAGGGCGACCCAAATTTCAGACACCTTACAGTGCGTCGTGCAATAATTCAGACTCTGACTGCATGACCATGTGCTAACATTGCCTCTGAGTCGAGCAAAATAACAATATTTTCATTTTCAGACATCGCCGGCGTGGTTGGCCATGTTGGTGACGCTCCATGAAACCGAAACTGGTGAAGCCTAGTCAATCTAGTAATCGCCAATGAGAATTCGATGAATTCATTGATTGTACAGTGTAGACCGCTTATAACGTAAGTCGCCGGAGTCACGAATATCTGCACTATAAGCGGTACCGCACTATACCCAAAACAACGATTTTCAAGTCCTGCACGTATTCAAAACATGTAGACCAAGCATGTAGACACGCTTTGTACTATCGCGCACATCGCGATTACGTTTTCGCCAGTGAGCTGGCGAAAACATAATCGCGATGTAGCCAGTGCTCTTCATGCTCGACAGCTTTGCACCGAGTCAAAACGAAACAAAGGTTTGCCGCTACCGTTGCGAAAAAAACCGTGACCGTTATATCGACGCGATTATCAACGGCGACCTTTTAAGGACACGCGCCCTACGCATGCACCGAGTCTGGACAAATTAACTACCATTCGCTGCAACAACTGCAGTCGAAACCGCGGTCGCTATCTATGCGATCATCGATGGCGACTACGCAGTTTTTTAGGCACGCGGCCGACGCGCGTACCGAGTAAAAGCGAAACTACTGTTCGCCGCAACCGCTGCGGAGAAAACCGCGGCTGCTATCGACGCGATCGTGGATGACGACTACGCAGTTACGAAAGCCCGCGGCCAACGCGGTGTTATGTGCGGCGGTAAACGCAAGAATACAGGCTTTAAAGACACAAATAGGCTCGAAGCGTTCCGGCGTTGCTGTCACTCACGTACGATTTCAACTGATGGCTGTGGCGATGTGGACTCCGCCGCTTCGTTTCGGTTGGACGTTAGCGCCGTTCTTGCTTTTTTGCGTCGTACATTTGCGGCGCTCCTCGCTCACCGAGCTCCGAAAGTAGTCCGAATTAACGAGAGTTTGATTGCACTGAATAATGCATACGCCGGCCGGCAGCACGCACCTTGTTGAGAAGCGTGCTCGCTGCCGCCCTTGTCGGCGAGATTTTCCTGCGGAAGCCGCATTATAACCGGCATTTCGTCTCTCGCGGCTGCACTGTAAGCGGTATGCGTATACATGGAGTTCTATGGGAGGGTAAACGGGAGTTGGAAAAGGCCGCGTTGTAGCCAGTTCTGCACTATAAACGGTTACGTTATGAGTGGTCTATACTGTACTTTTGTGTATCTGTAGTGACAGCATGACTATGGTCGTGTTACAGGCCACAATATTATAGTGGTGCTTTCCGCTCGATTCTACGCTGCTCTTATCGACTGTTTATGGCTGGCTGATCGAGCTTTATTTGTTCAAGTGATTGAGCTTTAATGTTTATGATATACGAGGTGTGTTCAAAAAGAAACCGAACTTTTGCTATAACACCTTTACTGCTTACGGTGCAACATTTTAAGTGCTGTCCCCTTCAAAGTAGTCCCCTCTACTGGCAACACACTCTTCCCCTCTTTTCTTCCATTTTTGGAAAGCCTCCTGGAACGCACTTTCTGGAATGGCGCACAGTTCTCTTCTCGCATTGTCCTGGATCTCCTCTACGGTTTGGAAACAATGTCCTTTCAAGGTGGCTTTCAGCTTGGGGAATAGAAAAAAGTCTGCTGGGGCTAGGTCCAGAGAATATGGTGGGTGGGGCACAACAGGAATGTGGTGTTTCGCCACGTAGCTGCGGACAAGGAGCGATGCGTGAGCCGGGGCATTGTCATGTTGCAACATCCAAGCCTGATTTTCTCACAATTCAGGCCTCTTACTGTGCCCAGACTCTCTCAAACGTGCTAGGATTCCCTGGTAAACTTCTTTGTTTACCGTCTGACCATGTAGCACAAATTCCTGATGGACAATGCCTTTGCAGTCAAAAAAACAAAACCAACATCACCTTTATTTTTGATCGATTCATGCGTGCTTTTTTTTGGACGAGGAGAACCTTTGACCACCCACTGTGATGACTACACTTTCATTTCAACATCATAGCCATAAACCCATGTCTCATCGCCTGTTATGATGTTCTTAAGAAAGTTTTCATTGTCATTGGCAGCGGCGAGCAGTTCCTGGCTGATTTCAACACGGGTCTGCTTCTATTCGTCAGTCAACAAACGCGGCACGAATTTTGCACTGACACGACGCATCCCAAGTTTGTCACTCAAAATTTCATGACATGATCCTACACTGATACCCACTTCGTCAGCGACTTCTCGAACAGTCAAACAACGATTTCCACAAATCACAGTTCGAACTCTCTCGACGTGGTCATAATCTATGGATGTGGATAGTCGTCCAGGCTTGGGATTGTCACCGACTGCCATTCTTCCGTCTTCAAAACGCTTGAACCAATCATAGCACTGCATGTGACTCAAACAGTCCTCCCCGTATGCTTGGCTAAGCAACTGAAGTGTCTCTGTGAAAGTTTTCCCAAGTTTGTAGCAGAACTTCACACACACGCATGCTGTTCTTCCAGTTCCTTCATTGTCACTTTGGCACCAATCCTAAGAACAGCTTGTTCATGTGCTCACTTCAGCGGCTGTAGCTCACCAACTAACGGTCAGAACAAAACGCAGCAAATGGCAGTTTGTTGTCTAAACCTGCCGCTACATGCGCTCAGTAACCGCAGCGTGCTCCCTCTGCCGGGCTTGGTGTGCTATTTCAAAAGTTCGGTTTCTTTTTGAACACAACTCGTACATTAAGGAATTAATGTACTTTTTTTACCGGCAAATGTATTGTCTTTCTAAATGCTAGCAGTTGGTGGCAACCAAAAGGTTATGTGTTAAAGTTTTATGGCCGCTGTTAGGTGTTCCTCACTCTTGCCACGTCTTTCCCTACTGCTCATGAGTGTCTTGTTTGGGTGACATGAAAAGTGTCAGCAACACTCACATGACAGTAGTACTAATTCCGAAGATCGAAATAACGCTTGCAGGAGATCTTCCCCAACAAGAGTCACCTGCCAACATACAGTTCGCCAGCCATTGAGACACACCTGCACCGTATCCGAGGCCTGTCACAGCGCTTCATCTACCTCAACGACGATGTCTTTTTTGGCAAAGAAGTATGGCCCGAGGACTTCTACACACACGCTGCGGGATACAAGGTAGGTTTCATGCTTTAGCATATTGCACCAATCTTATTGGAATTTTCTTTGCTTTGGTAGATATGGTGAGGTCCTCCCTGGCTCCAAGTTGTGTGCAGTGTAGGCCTGCAGGCTTGAAAACTGAATCCATAGACTAAAGATAAACTTTGCAAGGGTTAAGTGCCGGCCTTGTTGCTACGACTTATTTTCAAGTTTTTAGCACAGTAATCTGTGACAAAACGGACACAAGTTGAGACACACAACCACTTGTGTGTGTCCCGACTTGTGTCTGTGTTGTCTCAAGTTTCCTTGCTAAGAACAAGAAACTTAAGATAAAGTTCTGCCTGCCACAGTGGCTCAATAGCTATCGTACATTATGCTGCTGAGCATGAGGAGGTCGTGAGCTCGATTCCTGGCCTTGGCACCTGAATAGAAAAATGATGAAAGCAGAATGGAAGCAGAATGCAAAAATGCATTAGGTGCACGTTAAAGAACTCTAGGCAGTAGAAATTATTTGAGAAGCTCCCACTACGCCGTATCTTATTGACCCTTTTCGTGGCGATCCCGTGGGCGCTGCCATGTTTGATCACGTGGTGACGTTTCCATTGCTTGCCTCGACTGCCTCCGTTGCCTCCTTGTTTACAATGGAAGTGTACGACGCCGGCGTGGCTTGGAAAACCTCTGTTTTCGGAGATATCGTAGACGGTGACTGGGTGGACGACACGAAGCTTTGATCACAGCTTCAGAGAACATGCAAAAGCGCCTTCGGAGCTGATTAAGCTGTAGGTCCAAACGGCGCAAGCAGCGTATATGGTGTTTGTTCTAAAAACGGGGCTAAATATGTATTCCACGCTATCCAAGCTTTCCGATTAGGCATTCAGTCAGGATTAGTGTGTTTTGCTCTTTGTTCTTTATTCAGCAAATATTTTGAAGCAGTGGCTTGTCAGTTTCTGACTCAGCGAAGTTCCTCGATCGCTGCGGCCACTATCTGATTATTTTCTGCCTAATCGCTCGCGGGTGGGTTCAGTTCCGATAGATTTGTTCTTGCTGCGCACAATGCTTGAAACGTAGCTGTTTTGTACATTCTAATACTTTGTAGCAAATATATATTACAGCTAGTAACTCGCTTACTCTTGTGGACCATCACGAAACATTCAGTTTCGACCATTCGTGCGCCATAGGTGTAGTCCGTCATTTATTGTGCATATACAGTGCGCATATATTCAAGAATGCGCCCATGCAGTTATTCTTGATACGTCGGTGATAGAGTGGGCATAAGTTTTCCTGCCATTTGGGACAGATGTGTATATATAACGTGCGTGAAACTTACTATGACAGGAAGCGGCGCTACTCCCTTTGTCATTGTTTAACTAGTGGTACTCACTCTTGCCGACGTTCTGGGGATGAAGCCCTTTCTTTGAAGGTTAGCGATACAAGGCTGGCGGATGAGCAAATTTCTGTATCCTCGAGGAAAGCCGTACATCACGAAGTGCTGGTAACACGTTTGGACAGTTTCAGCAGCGGTCCGCAAACTTGGCCACACAGATTCATTCTATTCCTTAACATGCCAGCCACTATTTTTGCAGCCAACTACTGCACACGTCTTCAATCCACATGATTCAATCTAGCATGATCGGAGCACAGTGTGTTAGCGAAAACTCAGTTGCCTTTCCGACAGCTGATCGCACAGAAGCAAGATAGAAGCGGTAATGGTTTCGTATTCGTGCGCTGTCGCTGAGGAGAGATATGGCGCGCCGCCGTGAGCGCCATCTCGTTTCTCTAAAACAAACTGCTCCGCGAAAAGGGTCAATAGCCAGGGAGTTGCCTTGGGAAGTTTAATCGTGTATTTCAACTTAATGATAAAATTTATTCCACGGGCACCAACCCAAGGTTGAACCTCATTCTGAAATGTATGGGCCAACTGTGCGACTGTGTTGCCACGATAGCTGATAGAAGGGACCAGAGAGATATGTTCCAATAAACAGGAGTACCCTTTATCGAGAAAGATGCACAGGGAAACAGCACAATCTTACACCTTCTTAACACTGTTGCCAAAAATATTGACTATTAAGAAGTGAATGTGGCAGCTAGTTAGAAAAAAAAAATGCAATACGACAAGGTATTAGCACTTATTCTGGAACCAGTACAGTCACCGACCAAATATTCACCCTCAGCAGAGACTGCCTATATGTCGATGTAAATGGAAGTCCAAAATGACAGATTTGCCAGAACTTAAGTGACTTAATTATGCTTCAAGTGGTAATAAAAAGAATAGAGCAAAAAAGGTTGCCAAGTGCATTGCAGCACGCACATATGCTTGCATGCAACGTGGTCAGTCTGTACTCCAACCATCACCGTGTTATTGATACAGATAGACCCAACTACGGTTAATGCATGCACCAAATCTTCAGTCGGCCGTGCTCCAATAGGCCAGAAAATAACAGATTTTTTCGCAACAGCCATTTTGTGTTCTTTCCTCGCTTCATTCGTGCCTTCGTTGGCATAAACATAGAGGGTGGAAGTGTCGCTTTTTAACAAAATGAAATCAGATCTTGATTTTCTCTGGAAAAAAAGAGTTCTTTTGAGCTTGATTGTGTAGTTCCATTTATAAGGAGTTGCGAACATTTTGGTCTCGTTTAATGCAAGTTTCTTTATATTGTTCGAATACAAGACTAACCAATTGAGAGCCTGTTGTTCCTTTTAACCGGCAATTCCATTTAAGCAATTTTCGTTTACCGAGATTCCAGTGTATACCAACACTATATTTTTCACCGAACCTTTGCGCCAAAGCTAGACCCTAACTTCACTTCATTGTCCTCTTCTTTTCATTTTTGCTGATTTGCTGTCTTGTCTTTTAGCTCTTACAGGGCCCCTCACCAGGCCTCATTGCAAACTTATGTATTACACTGGAAGTTGCAAGGCACCATCTAGGTAGCGTTTTACTGAAATAATGTTTCAGATTGGTTTATTATTGGGGGAGATACTAGAAGAAATTGAAATACCCTGTTACCATTACTGCCAGGACGCGAGCTTCATTGTGAACAGATACACTCCCCCCTTTTGCCTCCACTAGCATCTGCTTTGCGGCGTTCCTTCTATGCCTTGTCCCATACCAGAGCCGAGGGACCGTATTATGTTTACATGACGAGACTTGCCTGCCTGTTTTTTAACAGCGGACCTGTTTAAGCTCTTGGTTAGGCCGTGTAGTGCGAAAAAAAAACTGCACCTGGCGACACACGTGACGTCATCGCTCGGCGAGGTTACCACCTTCTCCCAGGTTATCCTCGCCACAGCGCGAGGTGCAGCCGACATATCCGGCGTTCATCGGCGTGTCCCAGCTGCAGCTGGCGTCGAGATGTGACATGCTGCATTTCGTGCCGGCCTCGTCACCCAGAATGGACCGCATCCGCGTCTCGTCAAGCAAGATGGGCTGGTAGAGTGTGGCGCTTTCACTGGTGTGGCGTCCCCGTGCCGAGCACGCTCTCGTCAACTCTACGTCGGACTATAAAGTGGCCTTTAGAAGACTGCGCGCCAACTCCGAGTATCAGGACGATACTCGGGGTCGGCTAAGTTTGGCTTAGAACCAGCCAAGCCAAACCAAGTTAAGCAAAGGAAAGCAAGGACAGAGCTAACCAGCCAAGCCAAACCTAGTTAAGCACAGTTAAAGCTAAGAAACAGCCAAGCCAAGCCAAGTTAAGCAAAGGAAAGCAAAGTGAAAGCTAAGGAAAGGCCACCAGCTTCGCTGTGTGCCCAGTCTTTGCACCACTTAGTGTGAAGCTCACACTATCTTTTTTTTCTCTTCCTTTCTTGCTGTGCTACGCATTTCCAGTAAAAATTGCGTGTTCCGCATTGGGTAAATAACCAAAATCACGTGCCATGGTTACTGATGTTGGAAGCAGTACGTCTTCCTAGAAGCATTTGTTTGTGACCTTGACTCTCTCGCTCGACATGCGGCTTCCTTGAGAGCAAGTGCATGTTGGCTTCTGTTTGAAATTTCGAGCGCATTTTTTTTTTTTTTTTGGCGCCATGCAGCCATTGCATACTTTGCAGACATGATCACCACATTGTGAGCTATGGATCACACTTTTTTGTTTGTAATGCCCAAACCTGGTGAGGGGCCCTTTAACAAAGTACCTCATCCAAAATCGAAAACCTTTATCTGGCATTGCCACTGTCACCTGCCTGCATAACAAACTCTTTGGTTCGAACATTGTTGTTACGAATGCACCTGCGACTTGGCAACACCACAAATGTGGTGCAATTGCTGCATGCAGGTGCGTCTGGCCTGGCCTGTACCGGACTGTGCCTTGGGCTGCCCGACATCGTGGGTCAAGGACGGTTATTGTGACAAGCCGTGCAACAACTCCAAGTGCGAGTGGGACGGTGGGGACTGTCTGGGGGCGGCAGCCTCGGTAACGCCCCGCCCTTTTCACCTGTTGCCTTTCCCGAGGCCTGACCTCAGCAAGCGTGAGTGTGCTTGCACCTATCTTGCAAAGCACTGTGCTGTGTAGTAGCCTCATGATTCTATTGAAGTAATTTTGAGTGGGATCAGCGCAGTGCACAACATTATTGTAAGCAGCGATGACCAGTGGTAGTTGGCCAGTGGAGAAGCAAGCCATTGTCCTTGTCTGGTAACTGGATTGTTCCGAGTTCGTGCTGTGTCAATTGTTGTCCCTGTTAGTAGACTTCATGAGCAGCTGCTAGTGGCGCAGCTACACCTTCAATTACTTCAGAGAACAAGCTGCAAACAAGCTGGCAATAAACAGGGGTTTGAAAATTTGCTGCATTCATGTCAATGACTAGATTGTCAAGAAATCTGCAGGATATAACCAACTCACCTAAAGAGCCTACAATTATAAATTTCTTATTTATTACTGAAAGGCGGTAGAATCAGTAGAGATTATGGGCATTCATGGAAACATTGCATAGTCAAGGCACAAAGGAAGCATACTTGAACATTCTTGAGAACTATCTACAAGTATTCCACAGCCATGATTCTTCACAGGAAAAATTGGGAATACACCAAGTAAGATGGGTGTCAGGCCAGGAGGCATGGTGTCTTCTGTATTATTTACTGCACGTTTGCAAGAATTATTAAAGAATTCAAGATGCATTAGATCCAAATATTAATGGAAAATTTCTGAGCGATTTGCAATTTTCAAACTACGTGTTCAGAAATCCTGAACATGATTTACAACAAATGATTCAAGACCTTAACAGATAAAGTCTAAAGCTAGGTTTATGGATTAATATGCAAAAGAGTGAGGTAATGTTCAATAATTTGGCACGAGGAACAAGAGTTCATGATTGACAGTCTGCCCCCTTGGAGCTGTGAAAGAGTACATTTATCAAGGACATGCATTTCCACGGGCGGCGCAGATCATGAAAGAAATCTGTCGGTTAGTGAAAATGGTTTGGAGCGCATACGGCGCTGTTGAAGCGGTGGAAGCTTCTACTGCCACAGGAATTCTCTGTTCTGGTTGATGGTTCTTGCGATCTGGTTCAACCAAGGCGTTGGCTAACCACTGTGCAAAGACTGATGAAAAAGATTGGCACTGTTGCTTGAATGGTAAAGCATTGACATTGGTAGAAAGGTTCAACATTGCTCCCAAGCTCCTTAGATAGTGTTCTAACAATACGTATGGCGACATGTTGGTGCAGTGCAGCAAGCATGGCTTGATGGTTCCCGAGATGAGACCAACGAAAAAGCGTCGGTGTTAATTGGCACCCCATGAAAACATCATATAGTCTTGGCTTGATGTTTCATGTCTGTTCCGCTGAGGCCGATGTATGCACACAGCTGCTTGGCTGGAACACTAGTGTGCATGGGTGTAACACTTGTGGCAGCAGCGGGTGACGGAACGCTGCCCTGGCTTCACTGCCGAGCCAATTCAGCTTTGTCATTTTGGCAGCCAAACACTACGTATCACTCGCGTCTCTGGAGACCTAACCCTCCATTTGCGGGCCGCACGCGTGCCATCAGTACTGGAACAGCGTGACAGTGGTGATGGCGTGAACATGCTTTTAGTGACTGTGTAATTGCTATCGCTGTACAAGAAAAGAAGAAAACTATAATGTAATATCAAAATAGCAATAAGGAACGGAGTTGTGCAGGTCGTGTGATGTGCAGAGAAGGTAACTGGTGGTTAACAGGATGGGCGCTAAGGTGAAGGGAACACAGTTGTAGCGCCCACCGACGCTGCTAAGCGCGAACGCTAAGGTCAGCGTTCTCGGCCGGCGCCTTGGGGCCGGCTGCGACTGACGAGAAAAATAAAGTTGGGCGGCGCGTGCCAGCGGCGCAAGCACGGCACGCGCTGGTCCATTGTGAAAGCCTGCTGAGCTGGTCCTCTTGTTCTGGCGCTCCGCTGCGACCCCTCGGTTCTCGACAGTGGTGACCCGGACGTGATGCCCCGTACCAGCAACTGAAGCAGAGTATTTTAGAACGCACCACGGCGTCCGAGAGCGCGCGCCTCCAGCACCTGCTCACATCCGAGGACCTTGGAGATCGCCGCCCTTCCCAGCTGCTCAACAGCATGCGACAGCTCCTGGGCACAAGCAAGGTCGACCCGAACGGTGCGCTGTTGAGGGAGCTCTTCTTGCAGCGCTTACCACAGTCCACCCGCCTTGTCTTGGCTGCTACAGAGGACTTGACCCTCGACCGCCTCGCCCAGCTCGCTGATCGAGTCCACGACGCGACTTCTCCTTCAGTCGCCGCCCTTTCTTCAACGCCACAGTCCTCACTCATAGCCCGCTTAGAGTCTCGGATCGACCAGCTCGCCGTTTCCATCGACGCCCTTCGGACGTCCTCCCATGACCAGCGCGGCTCTACCTCATGTCCCAGCCGCCGTCCCTCTTCCCCGACCAGTCGCCGCTCGCGCAGTCCTAGACGCTCGCCTATCTGCTGGTACCATCGCACGTTCCAGCACCGCGCCCGTCGGTGCAAGACCCCATGCGAATGGTCGGGAAACGCACCGCGAGATCACTGACGGCGGCATGTGACCTCGCCTTACAACCCGGCCGCCTTTTCATAGTCATGGATCGCATTTCCGGCCTGCGGTTCCTTGTAGACACGGGTGCCGAGGTCAGTGTACTGCCGTCCTCCAAGCGTGACCGCGCTTATAAGTCACCTGGACCTACACTCCGCGCGGCCAACTCTACTTCCATCGCCACGTATGGTCTGCGGTCCCTCACTCTCAACCTAGGCCTGCGGCGCACATTCCGGTGGGTCTTCATCGTAGCCGACGTCCATCAGCCTATCCTCGGTTCCGACTTCCTGACTCATTTCGACCTTGACGTCAGCATGCGCCGCCATCGCCTGATTGACAGCAAGACGCGCCTCTCGATCTCTGGCGTTCTGTCGGCTGTCGCTCCCACCGGCATCCGCACGCTGATCCCAACATGCCCGTATGCTCGTATCCTCGAAGACTTCCCTGAGGTGACAAGGCCCTGCAATTTAAATCAGCCTCCCAAGCACAGCGTCACCCACCACATTGTCACACGTGGTCCACCTGTCGCAGCCCGTCCGCGCCGCCTCTTCGGTGAGCGTCTGGACATTGCTAAACGGGAATTCGAGCACATGCTCCAGCTAGGTATTATTCGCCCGTCGTCCAGCAGTTGGGCCTCCCCGCTTCATCTGGTGCCCAAGAAAGAACCGGGTGACTGCCGTCCGTGCGGTGACTACCGGGCGCTCAACGCTCACACGGTCCACGATAGCTACCCCCTTCCACACATCCAAGATTTTACAGGCCATTTGGAGGGAGGCAAAATCTTTAGTAAGGTGGACCTTGTCAAGGCCTATCACCAAATCCCCGTTGAGCCAGCCGATATCCTGAAGACAGCCATTACTACACCCTTCGGCCTGTTTGAGTATGTGCGCATGCCCTTTGGGTTACGCAACGCAGCTCAAACGTTCCAACGATTCATTGCCGAGGTAACGCGCGGCCTCCCGGCTGTATTTGCCTACATCGACGACATCCTCGTCGCGAGTCCCAATCCACAAGATCATGAGCGTCACCTCCGGGAACTCTTTCAACGCCTTCAACAATTTGGCCTGGTTGTCAACCCCCAGAAATGCGTATTTGGATCTTCCGAGCTCGAGTTTCTGGGCCACCACATCTCGGAGCTGGGAATTCGTCCGTTGCCCTGGCACGTCCAGGCCGTGAAAGACTTCCCAGCACCCACTACCCTACGCCAGCTGCGTGAGTTCCTCGGCCTAGTGAGTTTCTCCCGACATTTCATTCCGCACTGTGCTGAGCTTCTACACCCACTGACTAACCTTCTTCGCACGACCAAGGGCTCCTCATCTGCGATTTCCTGGTCTCCCGAAGCTGACGCTGCTTTCAGGGCTGCTAAACAAGCCGTTGCCGATGCGGTACTTCTCGTACACCCGAGAACTAACGTGCCAACCCGCATCATGGTGGATGCTTCCAGTGTGGCCATCGGCGCTGTTCTCCAGCAGAAAATCAACTCCGAGTGGCGCCCACTGGGTTTCTTCTCTCGGAAGCTCCAACCTGCCGAGACTCGCTACAGCGTTTTTGGCCGCGAGCTGCTCGCCATCTACTCCACCATCCAGCACTTTCGGCACTTCTTGGAGGGCCAGCCATTTTATATTCTAACCGATCATAAGCCTCTGGTGTATGTCTTCCGTACAAACTCTTCCAAGTACGTCGCACGTGAAGTTCGTCAACTGGCCTATATATCGGAGTTCACCACGGATATCCGGCACATCAAAGGCACCGACAACGAGGCAGCTGACGCACTTTCACGCATCACCTCCCTCGGCACTTCTACATCGACTGTGGATTGGGAGGGTCTAGCTCGTGCGCAGATGGAAGACCCCGAGCTGCAAGCGCTGCGTGACCATCCCCGTTCCCTCCGTCTACAACTCGTTCCTCACCCGTTTGTGCCTGGCTCCCTCTGGTGCGACATGTCAGCGGCTACACCTCGCCCCTTCATTCCGACTGCCTTCCGTCGTGCGGTGTTCCAATCACTTCATGACATCTGCCATCCCAGCGTCCGAGCCACGCAGCGCCTCGTTACAGAGCGGTATGTCTGGCCAAGCATCAACACCGATGTTCGCCAGTGGGCCCGCTCGTGCCTCGCATGCCAGACCGCCAAAGTGACCCGCCACACGAAGACTCCCACGCAGTCGTTCTTGCCCCCTGGCTGCCGTTTTGACCACGTCCATCTTGATTTGGTGGGACCACTTCCTCACTCTCACGACTGTCGCTACATTCTGACAATGATCGACCGCTTCACCTGTTGGCCCGAAGCCGTGCCCATTCCGGACATCACTGCGGAAACGGTCGCCAAAGCCTTCGTTTCAGCATGGGTTTCCCGCTTCGGCTGCCCCAGCATCGTGACAACTGATCGCGGCTGGCAATTTGACTGCACACTTTTCACTTCACTCAACCGCCTGCTTGGCACTAAGCACTGCCGTACCACTGCATATCATCCCTGTGCCAACGGCATGGTTGAGCGGCTCCATCGCCAGCTCAAGGCTGCACTCACTGCGCGCCTGGATCGAGAACACTGGGTCGACCACCTTCCTATGGTGCTTCTCGGCCTACGTGCCGTCCTTCGTCGCGACCTTGGCTGTTCAGCGGCCGAACTCGTCTACGGTGCACCCCTGCGGCTTCCTGGAGACTTGTTCGTTTCTTCGGCCCCCTCGCCCCAGCCGCTACAGTACCTCCAACGTCTACAGGACTGCATTCAGCACCTGCGCCCCGTACCACCTCGGTCATCGGACCACAGCATCTTTGTGCACCCGGACCTTGAGTCCTCGTCCCACGTCTTCCTCCGACGAGACGCTATCAAGGCGCCTCTTACACCCTCCTACGACGGACCATACCGTGTCCTCCACAAGACGCAGAAGTCCGCCACCATCCTATTGAATGGCCGCGAAGAAGTCGTTTTGCTGGACCGCCTCAAACCAGCCTACGTCGAGACGCCTCCCAAAGAGCACCCCGCGGATGTCGCTGGCGCACCCGTCGATATGATCGACACCAAGACAGCCCCATCTCTGCCTCGTCGACGAGTACATTTCGCCGTTCCGTCTAGGCGGGGGGCCCTGTAGCGCCCACCGACGCTGCTAAGCGCGAACGCTAAGGTCAGCATTCTCGGCCGGCGCCTTGGGGCCGGCTGCGACTGACGAGAAAAATAAAGTTGGCCGGCGCGTGCCAGCGGCGCAAGCACGGCACGCGCTGGTCCATTCTGAAAGCCTGCTGAGCTGGTCCTCTTGTTCTGGCGCTCCGCTGCGACCCCTCGGTTCTCGACACAGTCAAGAATGGCAGAGAATAACAGCGGTGTAATAAGATGAGGAATTTTGCAGGTGTAGGATCGAGTCAGCTGATGCAAGAAAAAGTTTATACATAGTGGATGTGATGTAGGCTGATGATGATCATGACCATTAAGTGTCCCGTGCCTGCGTTCTTTGTACACAGTGTACTGCAGCACAAGTTGTGCCAACAGCTGGCTGGCCGACAAGTTCTGTGACCAGGTCAGTGCCAATTTGATTTAGGCATGCTGTATTCTGTGGAAGCTTGTTTCCATGTGCCCCCGCCATTCTTTTTTTATATTCGTAATCCCTTGCGTAAGTCCTTGGCTTCTTTTCCTTGTGTTCTGACAGTCATCTGGGGGGCAAGACATTTCTTGATCCCCCATCAGTGTAGGCCATGCATGACACTTTGTGTTGGTTGATCGAGTGTTTGTATTGAGCAAAGAACTCTTTTTATACTCTTATTTATACTTTTAAGTGGACTTAAATGGTGCTGTCATTGGTTAATGGCTGTGCCAGTGGGAGCATGGGTCTTTAATTTTAATTTTGCACCAAAGATGACAAGTCTGTGAGAGTGCTTATGGCTATGTGCTTTAAATCTGCTTGGCTCAGGAAACAGAGTATGCTAGACTGAGTAAATGATAGCATGAAGGAGTAATGCGTGTAGAAGGATTTTGAGGCCGTGCTGCCCCTGCTCATATAGATAGCTCTTCTTTCGAACCTGCTGGTACGTGGTTTTTGATTATTAGTGCATAGTAGCCAACATGCACTGTGTGGTACTGTTTTGTACCACAGAACAAGGGACAGGACACTAAAAACACCTGTGCCTGTAATTAGCTTTAGACTCGCTTCACTTGGAAGTGATTCTACGCTAGTACTGTTACTTACACTAGTAGCCATGTTTGTGTGTATTTTTCCAGCTGCAACGTTCACTTTCTGTGTAGCATAGATGAAAGTTGTGGATCACTGCAGCCAACTGGCCACAGGCTTTTACGTTACTGTCAAACTATTGCATTTTCAGTTCACGTTTGGCGAGTGGTACCTGAAGTGAGCATACTTTTCAAGCACATAAGCACGTTAAGAGGTTGTGCACCATTGAATGGGGTTTGCATGCGGTATAGTATCGGTGTCTACGTGTGGTCTGCATGTGGTTTCACAGACTTCAAGCATGCCGACGTTGACTGTTAATAAGTAGTGAAACTGCAATCTTGTCACTCTTTGGACAGTAGTGCAGCTGTCTTCCATTAATTCGACCCTGACGGGACCGACAAAATTGATCGAATTAGAGAAGATGCAGAAGAAAAATGACAAAACACACCGCAGATTCATGTGGCAGTATTTCCCCGATTCAAACACGCCCCCGAATCAAGCATGCGCCCACTTTAAATGTGGCCAATGTAGAAAGCTGACATAGAAATGACATTAAAGCTCCTAAACAAAGTAGAAATCTAAGGTGCAACCGATTTTTTAGCAAGAAAAATGGCCAAGGGTCTAGTATGGGTTGTACAATGGTGGGTGGTTTCTTAAAGTCACCTTTGCCACAATTCATTTCTGTTATGCGGTAAAATGTGAACGCTGTAAAGGCTGCTTTGGTTTCGCATCTGATTGCACAGCATAAGCAATTTTCAGCCCTATTTTTTTTTTTTTCATTTGAAAAGGTGCTTGGTAAGAAAAGGTGGATCGTAATAACGAAGGTTTGGGCCCATCGAAATGAATGAGCACCAGCCTTTGGTCGGTATCGAATTAACCGAAAAATTGTACTAAGCATAGTCGAATTAACGGAAGTCGACTGTATTCTTCCTCTAATTTTGTGGCTTGTTGAGTGACACCACCCTGATTCTTGAGTAACTGAGGCTCGCCAATCCTGTGCATGGAATAGAGAATCTGGCATCAGGAGTGGCGGCGAGCTGTGCAAATCCTTGCCAAAGCCTTGCTGATGATTTCTGTGACCTGTTCGGTGATGGCTGATGTTGAGATCAACGGTGTTGGGCACTTGGTAACTCGACTTTTCTTCATGTGGTAAACGGTGGTGTCGAACAAGGGATGTCTCAAGCTGGAGCAAATGTGCTTCGACAAAGAGGCTTAAAGGCCAACTGCTACGAAATTTTGTGTCTGCTTAAACGTATTAGTTTAAGGTAGTAATAGATATAGAGGAGCTCTTTGCAAAATTTGACAGTTAATTAATGAGCAGAAGCATCGCAAAATACTCACAAAAACAGAATTTTTTGACACCGAAACTGAAAAAAAAAAAAATGCAACACCGTCATTACTGCTCGCCGGCAGTAGTGCATGACGTAGAAAGCGCGGCTCCAAGGCTTGGCCTCTGATAGAAGGTGGCGTCCTGGGACTTGTGTCATAGCGACAACCACCAGGTGCATGCGTCGCCTGCTTAGGTGCTGTTTAAAGGCTGCTAGCAAGAAAACCATGCAATTTCCAGTTTTGCGGCTTTGCCAAGATTGCTTTAGTGGTATACTCCTCATTTGTAACAAATTTAGCCATAGTGAAATTTCGTTGCAATTGGCCTTTAATTGTCGATCAGTGCAAGCCCCTTGTCAATACGTTTACTCGGATGACAACCCTTATTTGACTACTGTTGATCACCTTAAGTCTTCCTGTGAACCTCTCACTTATTTGAATAACTTTTCTTGAGATTGTTTCCAAGGTAGCTGATTTGTTCCTTGACCATTAGGCTCACCTTGTGCTTGCTTTTTTTCCTACCATGTTTGCGTTGCTGCTTTCAACAAAGGCGTGCAACGTTCTGCCATGTGCTTTTGATGCCGGCGATTGCGGAACAGCGAACTATGGCCAACTGTATTCCCTAGACCTATCGTGGAACGAACAGAATTACAGCCTCCCCTCAGGTGAGCCTGAGATCTGTCAGCCTATTTGGTGGCTTGTCCATGTTGGGACATGCTTGTGTGGTATATTGTAGTGTGCCACAAAGATTGCGAAGACAGTACAAGAATGCTAGGACACTGGAAATAGATTTGCTGAAATGTAGGTACAGATGTCAGCTATTCATGGTAAACAAGACCATGGTCTGGAATGCGTGCTTTAATTGAGGGTGGGCCCATGGCAGTCACTGAAGTTTCTACTGTTTCCGACCTAGGCGTCTTCTGTGTACGGTTGCAGCGCTATCATTAACCAGATTGGTGAAAAGCTGGAGATTTTGTAACCTTAGGTTTAAACATTGAAGTGACAGTTTAGACATGACGAAAGCATATATGGGCATGTAGTTGTGTTTACTAAATTTTGCTACAGTAGAACTGATATGTTTTTCATGGGATAGCAAGAAAAAAAAAGACAAGAAACGTAACGCCCGGGAAATGTATTATGCGAACATGCTGTTAAAATTGCGAGTACTATCTGCAAAATAATAAAACAGTGAGACTATGCATGGCTAAGCCTATAAAGGATTTACAGTTGCCAACAGCTCGTCCATGTCCCGTGCATTGGGGGCACGTTAAAATTACCCTGGTGGTCAAAATTAATCCATAGTTCCCACTACGGCGCGCCTGATAATCAAATCATGGTATTGGCGCGTGCAACCCCAGAATTCAATTGGGTCGCCGACAGCTGATTTGGACTTGTTGGAGGCAGCCTGGAAGTCAGAATAATCAGGAGTCCGAAGTATCAGCTTCAGCAGAAAAGGCGAGTCGTTTCCTCGGATGATCACTTTTGGGGATACCTTCACTTTAGCAAAATTTCACGTGACTAGCGCCTGATGCATCAGCGTCTCGGCACAGTGCCCAGCACGCTGTCTTATCACCGTACCAGGATCGCCCATGAGTTTGGTGCTATCAAACTGATACAGCCAATGACCGATTTTCCGGAGGCTCGATTTTTTGGACATGCCCGATAATTCGGATGCCTTCTCTGCACTACCACGTACCCTATAGAGTCAATGTATAAGGACGTCTGAAATTTCAGATGCAAGAAACCTTCGCTGTCCGATTTTCCTGACTTTTTGCCATGACCACAGGTCCAAAACGGCATTAATCAAAGCCTCCACCGCCACCATTTTGATTATCTTGCCTCCTTGAGCCGGAGCTCTCGCACGCAGATCCGCTGCAACGCTAGGCCTAGCTACTTAGATGTTCGCTACCAAGCTTCTTTCTGTTTGGTGCCATGTTTTTCATTGAAACAATTTGCCGGTGTTAGCAATGGCGCCGACTCCGCCTTTGTAATCCTCGCTACAGTGTACTAGAAGGGGGCAGTGGGCTTACTCTCTGGCGGAGGCTATGCGATGCGGCGGCTCCACGAATGTCACAAATATGAGCTTCTCCAATAGCCCGAGCAGCGGCGCTGGCGTCGGTTTCAATGGAACGTGGGTGCGACGGCGCAGCTGCCTAGTGCCCGCCCGGTGCCCGATCATATTAGTTGGAGTTGCTGAGCTGCGTTGTTTTTTTCCTGTGGACGTGTCGCGTGGGTTTTTTTTTTTCCTTCAGTGTTTTTTTCGCACATAACCTGCACGAGATTAGTATGCCTTGCAGTAACTGAGCCATGCCGCGGCATCGACAAAACCACTGTTACGCGCCTGGGTGCCAAACAGGCTATGTTTTTGTGAAGTATGGGCCGAAGTTGTCCTTGTTTGGCGTCCTGAAGAATAAAAATAGGCGGAAAGAGCGGGAAAAGAATCTCCATAGAACCTCCCCTGGACGACACGAGCGCAGTATGCGAGCTCCATTACGAGCCACGTTTTGTGCTCAACTCCAACGTAGTTCCTGATCACTGTGAATTGTTTTTCTTTTTATGGTCTAGTTAGGTCAGTTAGTGAAGGAAACTGCGAAGAAGGTACACTGGCCTCCTTACTGGAAGTTGACTCTCTCGAAGCATCAGGTCACAGAAATGAGTGCAGTCAAACTGCTGCTAGCGCTACTGCCACAGAGGCCACACAAACGTGGTACCCCAGCATTGCACAGGCCTGCGGGTTTCAAAGGACCATAACCAGCACGTGGCCAGAAGCGACTCGAGGCTCACTTACCACATTGCGGGCTATGTTGCGCGGAAGTGTATTGTCCTTTCCAGCACAAAATGCCAAGAATGCAGAAAGCTGCTCACTATGACGCCACCAGGCGAAAGTTTTCAACTTGCCCGGCTAACAAACTTCTGTGACCAAGGAGGCCTCTCCTTTATCCCTCCAGTCAGCTGTACGGCTTTGTGAAAATTCTAGAGGATCTTTTCACAGAAGGCTTCTCTCAGAGTGAGCTACACTCTGACAGCGTTATGGATATGCTGGAAGTTGTTAAGAGTAAGCTTTCCCTCGAAGTTGGCTGCAATGTGCACGCTCTTAGCCTCACAGCTAAAATAATTAGTTTTTACATTGTCACACGTCTGCATTCTTATGTGAAAGGAATTAACTGTGACAAGGCAGGAAAGCGGCAGAGGGCCAAGCAACTGAAGTTGAACCATTGCACATGAGTTGAAGTGCATGAAACAATGGCTTGCTGTACTTCTTGCAAATAAAAGTTTTGTGTCAGCAACAGCCCTGTTAACTTCATTTTGCTTACCCTTATATAACTGTACATGAGCATAGGCCGGAGCCTTTGTCACGTGAACTAGTTTTCACTTTTTGTTCAGGCCTCCCTCCATTTCTTTATGGAAAAAACAAACCTGATTTGATTTAACAAATGTGTGCTGGCGTAATGATGGTTAATAATAAACGCAGAAGGCTACTGTGAAGCATGGAACAACTAAAGTGGGACAATGAAATATTTAAGCCATATATACATATTCATTTTGGCTAAGCAAAGGCACAAACCTAATTAGCATGCCTGATTTTTTTTTTTTTGAGCCCAGCTGGGAAGTATGCACGCACTGTTTTCTGTCTGACAAAATTTTACATTAGGTCGACACGGCATGAAACCGTTTTCAATTTTTTTTTACGATTGCCCGATAATTCGAAAAATTCGAAGGCCCCTTCCGCATAAGCAACATCCGTCAGCGACGAGCTCTTTGCACAAAACGTCTAAGAGTTAGGATAGGCAGAGAATTGCCCAAGAGTTGCCGTCTTCCTTTTCCACAAGGTTCTAATATGGCAAATATCATGTGGCCTAAACAAATATAGTGCTTGCTCAAGATATGTAAAGACTGTTAAGTACGCCAAAACTAAAAACAAATAAGAGTGTGAACTGCTTCGAACTGAACCGCCAGAAACGCAAGGAAAATCAAAGCTTCTGCAAGCAAGGCTTCCATTGAAGTTGCCAGTGGCGCCACCTCTTGGATGCGACGCTGACTGCGTCAGAGGAGCGGCTGAGTAAGCCCACTGCCCCCTTCTAGTACACTGTATCCTCGCCTATGACTTACAAAGCACAGCACGTTGCACAATTCCGATTCCCGAAAGTCAACTTCGCCTCAATGCATCAGTGTTACGCAGTGAAGCATAGGCGAAGTATTGCGATGAAGCATACCAAGAGTGGGAACGGGTAATTGTCACGGGACAACGTATGTATTCTGCCGTCTCTTAACGCAGTACGAGCACCGATACGCCTAATACAGTCAAACCCACTTATAACAATATTCAAGTACCACGAAAATTCTATTGTTATAAACGATAATCGTTATAACCAGGCTGCATAAAAAAAAAATGAAAATAGCCAGATGGCAGAGCTGCTGTGAGAAAACTATAATGGCGGGGAGTCCAGTGCCCCTCTCCGCCACCTTCCTCCATCTGGTTGCTGATTGTGTGACTCGTGTAACTGTTTAACTCTGCTTCCTGCGTGCTCTGATTGCGTGTAACAAGCCACGGCTGTCGGCGTTCAAGAATGGCACTGCTATATAATGGTAAAACCTCATTAATTCAGATTTCATGGGACTGAAAAAATGTCCGAAATAACCAAATGTCGAACTATCGAGGGTGTCAAGAAAAGAATAAACAAATGCTTTCTACATCAACACGCTTTTATTTACTAAATGAATTAGCAGAATCCTATTTCTATTTTGCACAAAAGCAGTGCGGAAGCTGCAATTCTCATCATCTCGTGACTGATTAACGCGCGCTTTTGTTGCATTTTTGTCATGAAGTGTTATGACAGTATGATCAGCTATCGCCCCCCCCCCCCCCCTATGTAATACCCTCTACTGGAGGGCCTTTAGGGGTATTTTGAATTAATAAATAAATAAATAAATAAGTAGAGAAGGCCTCGCGACTTCTGTCACAGCGCGGCCGCGGCGTGCGTCTTCATCCGAGACACGCTTTTCACTACCGCACGCACATCCTGATTATTTGTTCACCAGTGTCGCCAGGTCGCTGCCCATCGTGATATAGACCGTGCACTTCGTCCTCAACAGCTTTGCACTGAGTAAAAACGACGCTATCGTTTGCCGCAACCGCGGCCGCTGTCGACGCGATCATGGACGGCAACCTTGCGGTTCTGAAGGCGCGCAGCCGACAAACGCACTGAGTCAAAAAGAAACTACCGTTTGTTGCAACTGCCGACGAAACCACGGTCGCTATCGACACGATCATGTGTGGCGACTACTCAGTTATGAAGGCACACGGCCGACGCCCGTACCAAGTCAAAACAAAACTACTGTTTGCCGCAACCGCTGAGGACAAAATCGCGGCCGCTATCGATGCGATCATGGATGGCGACTACGAGTCATAAAGGCACGCGGCGAACGCGGTGCTGTGCGTGGCAGTAAGCCCAAGAATAAAGGTTTTAAAGGCACAAATAGGCATGAAGCGTTCACGCGTCGCTTTCATTCCAGTACGATTTTCACTGATGACTATGGCAATGTGAACTCTGTCACTTCGTTTCGGTAGATGCTAGCGCTGTTTTGGCTCTATTGCGTTGCACATTTGCGGCGCTCCGCCAGCCCAGCACTATCAGCGCAGTTGGCTGGGCATAGAGTTACATATATGGGCGCAACCTATTCGTGTTCGGAGGGGTGGTAGGGCGACGGGAGAGAGGAGCGCGAGGCTGACGATGCGGAGAAAGAAAACAGCGCGCAGCGGCGTGCAACGGCTCGAATTTCTTTTTTTTCTTCCTTTTTTCTTTTAAGGGAGTTCGCATTCCATTCCCGTTTGGCACGGACTCCCAGTAGCCAAACTTCGTTATAACCGATAATGCGGCATGGGGGCATTGTAGTTTGTAGTAAATGGGTTATTTCACCATAGAAAACATATAAAAGTTGACGGTGCAGCAGCTTCTCATTGTTAAAACCAGTATCGTTATAGGTGGGTTCGACTGTAAGTGCACTGGCAGGCTTTCAGAGCTATTTCGGGCGTGCCTGTGGCAGTTTGAGCCCTTGGGGGCAGTAAGAGGTATGCATTCGTTTTTTCGGACTGCCCTGATTTTTCGGGCGTTTTCGGGGACCCCTGGGAGTCTGAAAAGTCGGACGTTGACTGTAGCAGCACCTTCAAAAGTGATCGTTCGAGAATGCAGCCCAAGTTTGTCAATGCATTGCGGCAGGCATTTATGCTTGCTTGCAACCTGGTCAGTCCATATTTGGACCATTGTCGTGCTGTCACTACAGATAGATGAAAGTACAGTCGATGCATGCACCTAATCTTTCTCCCCTGGCAATAAAACGGAAGTCGACCAAGCTGCAATAGCCGAATGATCATGAGTTTCTTTGCAACAGTCATCGTCTGGGGTTTCCCAACTTAATCACCGCTTTCTCTTGGGGCAGGCATCGAGAATGGACTTGGCACCTCTTGAAACTGCTTGAAGAAGTTGTCCGGGATCGTGTCGCTATTTAAGACTCAGATAAACAACACTGGACATGCTGAACTCGCACGATAAACGCTGCTCATGCAGCCATTCAACACTTAGCGACATGGCTTGTCTTGCAGTTTGAGCAGTTTAGTTGAGTGGGTGGACGTTTTCTTTTATATTTTTTATGTTATAGCCAGTGCACTTGATATTTTTATGCAGGAACGTATTGCAGGAACGTTGTGGGAATGACAACGTATTATCGGGAATTCGAATACATATGTGTCTATGAGCCTGGCTGTGACCAGGCTTTAGCGACGTTATACCCAGAAATATATATATGAATTAAGCAATGTATCAGCGGGGTTCTACTGTACTTGCACTGCCGGCTGGCTATTCAGTATTCATTTGCCCTCTTTTAAGAGTCGTGTATATGTGAACAAACTGCTTATTTGTTGCTAATGCTCCATGTGAACTTTAATAACGAATGCTTCGCAACATGCAGTGTAATGGCAGAATCTTGTTAATTTTATGAATATACTAAGATGTGAAAATAATTTTATAAGAGATGTGAAAATGGGTGTTCATTATTGAAAATGTGTTCGATATTTGATTAAATTTGCTTCTGACAGTATTTGACTTGTATTCAGTTCGTTCTAAAAAATTTACTGTTCCCGCACCCCTACTTACATAATTCTGTTGCACATCATAAATCAAAGATTCTTTGGTGAATTTTCGGTTCCTTCTTTTGTAACAACTATTGATTATGAAGAATTTTGATTATATGATTATATCATTATGGTACTCTTGCAGGGACATGAAACCACAAGGTTATTGGCACACAGTTATGTCGTTCTTGCTGTCATCCTGTTTTGGCATTGTTGTTTTCTGTTTGAGCTCGGTGAATTTTTCCAGCAAGAACTGTTCGCAACCCTGCTACTTGTTTTTTTTCCCCCGTAATTCAACAGCTGACCCTGCTGCATAAAATGGATGTTGCGTCTTATATGTATAGATATAGACAATTCTCTTCAATGCAGTCCAGCTAGGATCTATGGGGTGGATCATAAATCCATCGATAGTGGTCCCACTTTGGACAGATAAAGGTGCCCTTATGAGCCTAGTCCGGGATAACAGCACAAGGGTGGTATGTGAATAAGAAGGCATCAGTGCTCTGCTTGTTTCTCGTGAATGCAGGCCGCATAATCGCCTACTTCAACCTGTCGTCTTTTTTGGGAGAGGGTGGCTCTCTCATTGATGGACGCTATGAGGAGAACGCAGCTGTGCGCCTGGTGGCGGTATCTGTGCCAAGCAGTGTCATCACTGTCATGATCTTCCCAAACAGTAGTGCCACCACGGTGGACATGGCTGTCACTGGCCTGCACGGT
>NC_051157.2:127185802-127241250 GCF_013339745.2 Dermacentor silvarum
GTGTGCATGTCCCAGATGCCATTGCGAGTCTGATCAAAATTTCAAGACATTGGTTGCAGAGTAACAGCGTCAGAGTGGCAGTTTTTTTGAAATCTTGCATTTATCTGAGGACGTGTCACACCTGGAGTCCCTACACATATGACGTCTGCGTACATTAATATCTTGATCGCTGCTAGCAGATGTTAAACGAAACGAATGAGTGTGAGGTTGAATGGAGTGGGGCTTAGTACTCCGCCTTGAGGAACGCATCTTCAGGTCGTGCAGTTTGGCCATCGCCGGAACACACAATGTGTAAACAGGTAATTTGAGAATTTGGGAATATAAATAAATAGGTAATTTGAAATACATTGAAAAACTCGACCGCCAGGGCCAACTATCTCAAAAGCATCGAGAAAAGCCTAATGAGATACGTTATCGTATGCCCTCTTGAGATCTAAGAACAAGCTGTAGAAAAGTCTTTACTTGACTTTTGCTGCTGGTCATACGTAGTGAGAATCAGCAACAATGTCTATTGATGAGCGATCTCGACGAAACCCCGCCATGCAATTTGGGAATATGTTGTAGTGTTCCAGGTACCACTCCACGCGGTGCAAGGATACTTTTTTTCCATTGCCTTCCCACACAGCTGGCTATGGGCGGTATTAGGTGAGGTCAAGTGGAGACTTGCCGTGCTTCAGGAGACGTACCAAGCGACTTCTATTGTTCGGGAACTATGCCATCTTATCAAAATAGGTTGTAGAGATCTAACCGTTTTCTCCGTGTGCAGTCACTGTGGTTGCACAAGGCGCGGTAGGATATTCCATTTTGCCCCGGAGAAGAAGAACACATGCATAAAGAAAAAGCCGCCTCAAGTTCCTCCATTGTGAAAGTCATGTCGCGTGGATGTCGGGGATGTCGCAGGGTCTGGAGAGCCTCGACCAATTGCTTGGTCAGCAGTCTATGCACAAAAGTCTTCTGTAACATCAACATCCAGCCGTTTCTCAAAGAGCGCCAGCGCTTTGAATGGGAAGTGTTGTTCAGGGAGCGAACGCCGACCACGTATGGTTCTGCAGATGTGCGGAAGTGGCTTCCGGGGATCTCGTGTCTATGGAAAAAAGTCTAACATCGAGATGCTAGTCTATCCATGCGACGCTGGATTTTCTTTTGTAATCGTCTGGCTGTCCTAAGGTCATAGATGGATTTTGTACGCTGGTATTGCCGCTCGCAATGGCGACGGAGAGCACGAAGTCGCCCTAACTCTACGTCCAAATCTTTGTGTGTAGACGAAACCGTGAGTGTGCGCGTGGCGTCTCGCATGGCACACTTGATTGTTTCCTCTAATCCAGAGGACAAGCCCTGTCGGCAAGCATCTTCCATGGCACAGTTAAAAGTAATCCAGTCAATTAATCGAATGGTGTTCCGTGGGAGAGACCTGGACATTTCTTGTATGATAAGGTATGTGGGAATGCGATCACTCCCGTGGGTCTCGATATATAAAAGCCATTTAACACATCTTGTGAACGAGCTGGAGGCAAAAATTAAGCCAATACAGCAGCCATAAATTATGCCTTATAGTAACGTTGGGCTGCCGTCAATCAGGAGCGAGAGGCAGTGGTTGCAGGCGAAGTTTGCTAGTCTGTGTCTTCTTGCAGTTGTCCCTGTGCTTCCCCATGCCATATGCCGCGCAATAAAATCTCCGATGATGACCCATGGAGCAGGACACACCGTCAGGATGTTTGTTGCTCTTTTGGAGTCAGAATTACTTGAAGGCGATATCTAAACTAGATATAGGCAAAACGGCTCACTTCAGTGAGCAGCTCGGAACGGCTCAGCTCACTGAAATGAACCGGTTCATTTGAATGGCCCACCGGTTCACTTAAATCTCTAACCTGTGTTATGCATATTCTATAGATATTTGGCTTTGAAAGACGATATATGCATAATTGAATATTCGTGTTATTGGTATTTTCGCTATGTTTGGGGAATATTTCTGCATATTTTAAATGCATGCGTTTTTAGTTACTTTCATTTCTGATATTGGGGCTGAAATGCTCATGATACCGTAACAGGCAGAATGCGACGTACTTTTTTATTATATATATATATATATATATATATATATATATATATATATATATATATATATATATATATATATATATATATATATATATATAACGTGATCGTCATTACAGGTGCCTTTCTGTATTTGTGATAAGTTAAAACCAACTTTGGTCAAAATAAGAAAAAACTATTGTAAATTATCCTTTCACTTATTTATTCGCGTATGCACGCTCAGTATAATATGAGTGAGCTGTAACACGTACGAAATGAATGTCTAAATTATTTCTTGAAGTACAACACAAAAATCATACGAAAGATCCACAAAACTACCACGTGTACCTCTAGTTTTTTTTTTCTCGTTTTTTTTTCCTTTCTCTTGAGCGCATGATCTATTGAGTGCAAGTTATATTACCACACAACAGATCATTGGCCTCGTTTTATTGACGTGCTATTGATACATGCTAAAATTCACAGAAGTGAATTGATAGTTCCCAATGCTCACTTACTGAATTCACATGGGCACAGTTTTCATGAATACATTAATTAGCACAAATGAAGACCAAGACCTAAACTTACAAGACCGTCTTCGAAGTGTTTTGCACCAGTGCACGATATTGGTGAGAGTCGTGAGACATCGTTGGAACAGCAGCAGGCAACAAACGGTGCCATCCTTTCCCAATTAAGGCTTCTTTACTTCTCCCTTTGGTGGCATCGAGTGCCACACCATAGGACGCATAAAAATACCAATCGGACTGCCATGCACGCCGCACACAGCGAGCGAGTACGAGTAGCGTGAGTCTGGCCACGCCAGCCACCACTCGTCGGTCAGAAAACGCAACCTCAAAACCCAGCAGAAGATCCGGTTCTGACGGAAAGGTTCGGCACGGCTCACTGAACGAAAGAGAACCGGCTTCCTCTCCGAAAGAAGCACCGCGCACTTACTGAACCACGGCTCACTCGGCTCACTCGGTCTTCCAAAAGAGGGGCTCAAAAGACAGCCTAGCGCGAGTGGGAGGACGCGACTCTTGCGAGGAAAAGCGGGAGGGCAGTTGCTTTCTCGCACCGCTAATAGATGGCGCGGAAGTCGCACTCAGCAGAAGACCCGGCTCTGATGGAACAGTTCAGCACGGCTGACTGAACCAGAGAGAACCGGCTTCCTCTCTCCGAAAGAATGCCGCTCACATACTGAACCGCGGCTCACTTGGCTCACTCGTTCTTCAAAAAGAGCGGCTCAAAAGACAGGCGAGGAGGTGGAGGCGACTCTTGCCAGAAAGAGCGGGAGGGCAGTTGCTTTCTCACACCGCTAATGGATTGCGTGGAAATCGCACCCCGCAGAACCCCCGGCTCTGACGGAACGGTTCGGTGCGGTTCACTGAACGAGGGAGAACTGGCTCACTTTCTCCAAAAGAACCGCCGCTCACTTTTTCTGAACCACGGCTCATTCGCTCTTTAAAAAGAGCGACTCATAAGATCCGGCTCGCTCCTGAGCGACCAGTGTCTAATCTAAACGCCTACATGTGTAAACATGAGTTCGCCCCTTTTACCTGTTGGGCAAAAATATTGGTTGTCATCGTGAGGCAAAATCGGCTGGCGAGCATAGGTAAATTCAAGACGAATAAAAACGATGACTTTGCTGCATGCAACATTTGTTGTGGATATAACGGCTTCGTATCCCAAAAAACGAACTGGTTTTGATATAGGCTAACATATCACACTGATAGGGAACATAGTGTATATAAACTGACGAAAGTCTGAAAGGAGTGAATTTGGTCCTCTTGCATTCCACTGGATGATGGACGCTTACTTGACTTCTCCTCGAAAGTATGTGTGATGCTTGGGAATGTCTCTATTCAAGAGATTCAAGCACTGGGATTAAAGTGTCCAGTACTTGCAGTGCACTTCGAGCAGGTGTGCTTTCAAGGTTCGACAAGATCACTCGAATGGCATCTATGAGGGGACGAAGCATTAAAATTACTTGACGATATACGTTGGCCGTGTCATCAGAGGCACGAGTAAGCTCCCGTGCGGGCATGACAATCTGTGGTTATTTGGGTAGCTGCTGGCTCGGAAGCGCATGTCATATAAGTACGATATAACTTATTTATCAACTTTTTCCCAATATTGGAAAAACACATGCAGCTGTTACACCGATAAAGAAGGGAAATGCAATTGCATTAAAACAAAATTAAAACATAAGAACAGATACGTCCAACAAGCATTGTTATAGAATTAAAAGAAAAAGGCATGTAGTAGGAGAAGTTAAACAAACCTCAGTGAGGTACGAGTTGTATGTCATGTAATGCTGGCAATTACTGTTTCTCGAAAATGGTCAACATTAGTGATGCCTTTCTCCTTCCTTCGCCTGCCTCTCCCTACAATAAAATCGGTTTTCCCAGCAAGAAATATCTTCAAGCAGTCTGAGAAAATGCTTCATAATAATACCAAATAGGTCCATAGTGATGTGTTGCCGTGTATTTATAGCTCGACATTGCAGAACTATGAGAGTTTGTACGGAGGAAACTACGGTGGCTGGAATCCGCTTCAAGCCAGGCATGTGCGTCGACATTCCCATGGCCGGAATCCACCATGATTCAGAATATTTTCCTGAACCGGACAAGTTCAATCCAGAGAGGTGAGTTGTCATTGTTGGAAAAAGCAAACAATATCAATGCGAAGATCTTAACGTCCGCGATCTCCTTGGTTCCAATCTTCTATCAAAACTGCAGTGCTCAATGCGCAGCGACATACATAAGAATGAAAGTTCCCGCATTGAGTTATATCCTACGTAGAACTGCCCATTGCTTTCAAACTGTTTTGTCTCCAACCTGCAAAAAAAAATGGGTTGAATAATAGCAATGTAGTCAGTTTGTGAGAAGACGTTGTTACAGTGAGCTTGCTCGGGCCACTCAAATGACCCCTTTTACTACTGGCTGATGTTGTGTGTATATTTCGCTCAATCGGCAATTAGTGTGCATACTGAGAGTCTTAGCGCAACAAAAGTAAAATTAATCGCGCAGTATGGCGGTGAGAGACCAGTCCTAAAAGTGGATGCATGCTTTACAGATACCCCATTCGGTAGTTAACACACGCATGAATTTTTTTAGCCGGAGACTTTTCGCGATGCAATATGTCACAAACTAAAGTCAAACCCATTTCGTGTTTGTCTTTTTTTTGTGTTATTTCATTGTTCGTTGCGAGGTTCTTCAGTGGTGTCGGTTTTCTTAATCACCTCCTTGCTTGTACGGCACACAGGGCTTTTTTTTTTTTTTTTCGGCGTAACTGCAGCTGCTCCCGTATGGTCATTGTATGCTTGCCTACAGGTTCATGCCTGAAAACAAGGATGCCCTGAGGCCGTTCACGTACATACCGTTTGGGGCCGGACCACGTAATTGCGTCGGCATGCGTCTCGGCTGGATCCAAGTGAAGATAACTCTAGCTTGCCTGCTTCAGCACGTTAAATTTGAGACGTGCCCAGAGACGCCCGTAAGTATTGTATATGAAGAAAAATGCAGTGGCAATTCAGCGGCAAATGCGAGAGAAATGCGTTAGCGATATGTCGCACCCCTTTGAGGTCCCTGATTCATGAATGAAACCGCGTTCACCACATTGGAAAGTGTTGCTCACTCGACACACGTGCTGCCTCTTTGAGAAGCGAAGTGCAACTGGCGGTGGTTTGGAGCAGACCACCGTCAAATTTAGTACACAGACATACACTTTTTTACACTTTGACGCTATTAATGCTGGTGCAGTAAAAACGGAAGAACCAACCTTGGGTTGATATCCCTCTGAGGAATACACAGCGTATTACAAAAAGAGACACGCTGCAGATTTTAGTTGCGAAAGCATCCCTCGGCCACCATAGTGGACATTGAAGAACAAGTGTTACATTTAATCAGCATTAAATCATGTTGAATCCCAAGACACGACGTGCTTGACCCTGTACAAACGCACCGTAGTGCCCCAGTACGTTTAGAGAAGCGCAGCGATTTTCGGGCACAAAGACTTGCTTGCTTGATACCTATGTCAAGCCATCTACCCAATACGGGGGGATGGCCAAGAAGCCGGCGGTTAAGCGCGTCCTGTAACTTTTTTTTTATCGTCAGCTACATTGTTGGGATGCGACGCGCCTAACGCGTCAAGCGCCTCCAACGCTGCCTTGCACGAGGGAAATTCTTAAGGGTGTTTTGTTTTCAGGCATGCGCCCGTGGCCTGTTGCCTAAAAAATGAATAAGGCTCCGTTGAGAATTTCCCTCGTGTAAGCCAGTTCTTAAGAGCCTTGGCGCGTTAGGCGCGTCATGTGTGCACGGTCTTAACGAAAAAGAAAAAAAAATAAGCCTGTGGACTAATGTTACAACATTAAGCATCAATATATATCTATATATCGGGATATCCGCAATTCCCGTTAGCTCTCTGATTCACACCGATCTGTTCCTCTACCTTAGCGTTACGTCTAACACTATTTGTCCCAACGCTCTTTGTGTGGTCCTTGTTCTCAAGCTTTCTTCTTAACCTCCTAGTTTCTGCCTCAAATGTTAACACTGGTAGAATGCAATGATTGTACACTTTACTTTTTCAACGACAGTGGTAAGCTCCTAGTCTAGATTTCGCAATGCCTGCCGCATGCACTCCAACCCGTTTTTATTTTTCCGTAAATTTTTTCTCATCCACTGTGGCTGCACTTCGAAGGAGGCGAAATGCAAAAACAACCGTGTAGTTAGATTTAGGTGCACATTAAAGAACCCCAGGTGGTCTAAATTTCCTGGCGTCCACCATTACGGCGGGCCTCATAATCAGATCGTTGTTTTGGCACGTAATACCCCATAATTTGATTTCTTTTTCATGGAGCTAGATAAACGTACTGTTGTACAGACTCGATAGGCTGACCGGCGATCCTACATTCTTTTTCTCGTGTCAGGCTGTTGAACATTACCTTTCTGTTCAGCATATTATTCTTCAATCCCACTCTTACGCTTTCTTGGTTAACGTCCTTAATCATTTGTTGTAGTTCGTCCCCAGTGTTGCTGAACAGGACAATGTCATCTGCCAAACCAAGGTTACTGAAATATTCGCCGTTCACCCTCACTCCTAAGCCTTCCCAGTCTAATGGCTTGAATACTTCTTCTAAGCATGCAGTGAGTAGCATTGGGGAAATTGTGTCTCCTTGCCGGACCCCTTCCTTGTTAGGCAACTTCCTACTTTTCTTGCGGAGAACGAAGGTAGCTGTGGAATCTTTGTAGATATTTCACAAGATATTCACGTATGCCTCATTTACTCCTTGATTACGCAATGACTCTTTCAAGGGCATTTTCCTAATCTATTAAAGCCATATATAGGGATGTTGATTGTACTCTGCTGATTTCTCGATTACCTGATTGATGGCATGGATGTGATCCACCGCAGAGCATCCCTTCCTGAAGCCAGCCTGTTCTTTTGGTTGTCTGAAGTCAAGTATTGCCCTGATTCTATTGGAAATTATCTTGGTGAATATTTTATACAATACTGAAAGCAAGCTAATGGGTCTATAATTCAATTCTTTAACGTCTCCCTTCTAATGGCTTAGTATAATGTTGGCATTCTTCCTGCTCTCTGGTATTCTTTAAGTCGTGAGGCATTGCTATTGCAGTTGACAGAGAAGGAAACAGAGCTGGACAGGCCATGTAATGCATAGGGTAGGTAATCAGTGGACAAATATAGTGACAGAATTGGTGCCAAGAGAAGGGAAGCACTATCGAGGATGGCAGAAAATTAGTTTGGGTGATGAAATTAGGAAATTTGCAGGTGGAAACTAGAATCAGCTAGTGCAATACAGGGGTAATTGAGATCGCAGAGACAGGCCTTCGTCCTGCAGTGGACATAAAAATAGGCTGATGATGATGGTGGTGATATATCGGGAACATACCTAGCAACACCTAAGGTCCCGACTGGACCATAAATGGCCATGAACTGAAAACCTCCCCACCTTGCCAAGACAGCCGACTCTGCGATAAGTAATTTAAATAAATGATTAGGTATTACGCTCTGAAAGAGCGATTTTTTTATGAGGCACAATGTAGTCGAGGGTTTCGTAAAAAATATCACAAAGAACACCCGGTGCTCTTTAACATGGCATAGTACACAAGCGTTTTTTCATTTCTCCCCCATCGCAATGGGACCACCACTGGAGGGATCGACACCGCGACGTCGTGCTCAGCAGCGACACTCTATAACCACTGAGTAGTCATACTTTCCATAGAAAATAGTACCATGCTGCTGACTTGTTAGCAGCACGTCTACAAAGATTGCACGTTCGGTTGACTACTGCGAGCATTCACAAAAAAATTACTTCAGGGCAGCATTTCCGTATTAGCCTTTCCTAAGCTGCATTTATGAATTCAATTGCACTTGGTGCCTTCATAAAGCAGCTTTAAATCTGGATGACAAAAAAAATGGTTATCCGTCTCACGAAGCTGCCATGTCTACAGGACCTAGCGTTAGAACTTTTGGGGATCTGGTATGATGGCTGGTTAGGAACTTCTCGGTGCTTGGTACAGCTACAAAAGGCCACAATAGCGCTGCTGCGATTTTTGAGGGCTACCGAACTGAGTGACCGTCTACGATGCGGATTGAGATGTGATGTAGAGCATAAAAGTGTTACTATGTCGGTGATATCCACCGGGGACTTTCTCTTCTTCTCTTAACCTTTCCCTCCCATTTTCCCTACCCTAGTGTAGAGTAGCCAACCCGGCTAAGTCTTGGTTAACCTCGCTGCCTTTCATTTGTCTTTTTTCTCATCTTTCTCTCTCGGTGCTCAGACAAACGTAGCCGGGCACTAGCTTGCAGCAACCTACGAATACTGCACTGGCTGAAGCGTTGTTCTAAATATCTATATGGTGTAATATGTGCCTAACTGTCATATCTTTATTCTAGCGAAGAGATGTTGCAGTAACGGGCAGCCACAATACGTATGTGAATATAACGGCATCATTTCAACGACAACACCAAGTTCAAATGGCTGATTGCAGAATTTTGATTTAGGCCATAAAACATGTGGAAAAAATACAAAAATTCTAAATTTGAAGCAGTGGTTTCTATCTTCTTTCTGGGGTTTTATGTGCTTTTCCAGTTCTGGATTATGCGGCAGGCTGCAGTGGGGGGCTCCGAAATAATTTTGACCAGATGGGGTACTTTAATGTGCACTACGCAATGCAACTCTACGCAAGCACAAGGGCGTTTACGCATTTTGGCATTTCGCCTCCATCGAAATGCGGCCGCCGCGGCCGGGATTCGATCCCTCGACCTCGGCTCAGCAACGCAACGCCTTAGCTAACTGAGCCATAAATTTGAAGCAATGTCAACGCCATACTTAACAATTTGTTAATGCATAACAAAATAAAATATTGCAATTATTTGAAATACACCTGACAGAGAGTAAAGTTATCAAAATAACGTTTTGCGCATGTCTCATTAGTAAAATATGAATGATAAAATGTCACATCTAGCACGCGGAAAAAAATTGCGTTATGTGGTTTATCCAGTGAACACCCCGAAAATGTGGCATATTGTCATGTTGCGGTGGTAGGCAGCTTTCCGTTTGGTGAGCTGTTTTTCTTTGTTTAGACAATCCTGTCCCTTTATTTGAAGTATGTGAATGCTCAAATAAATATACCTCAGACAATCAAGTGGTAACTTCGAAAAGGCTATGTTCAAGCAAATTCTTTATTATAGTTGACCGACCGGTTGCGTAATGACCGCTTTTCTTCATTTTGCATCGATAGATTCCCATTCACATGAACTCAGTGCAACCGTGAAAAATTGTTTGTCATGGTAGAATTTAGTTTTACCATAAGGGATCTACAGAAGTCAGATCTGCTATTTTTGTCTCACCCAAATATGCACGACATGAAGTATTGAACGAAAGAACGTTAAAAGCAATAAAATCTTAAGCCAGACGTAACAAGATGCATTTCTCGAATTTTCGTATAGAAAGTGTTGCTTTATGCACTCTTTCTTTGGCACTGTGTAATTGCTGCTTGCGGGAGTTGTGACAACCTGTGCGGTGTCAGAAAAGCTGACAGTACATTTTGCTTGCTCAAAAATTGTTGCGGCTACATGTTGTTGAAAAAAAATGTACCGAAGTGTATTTAGGACATTTTTATCTGTGTCATGTGCGAAGCTGCTTTTTGTGGCTTCTGGGCAATGTCCTCATGTAATTACCAGCCCGAAGACGCACTTCGAGAACCTTCTCAATGATTGATACATGGTGTCAGTCGGGTAGGTTTCCGCGTCATCGTTTACGCTGGCGTGGCTGTTTATGCGTTCACAAAAATACCATTGGCTTCAAGTGCAGCGAACAGTGTCACCTGCTATGCAAGACCGTCAATCCAGGACTCCCGTTGAGCCCAATAGCATTCGTTAGTGACAGCTACAGAAATTTGGCTTTACCGAACTAGTGGTGCATATTTAGTGACTATTTTCTGCATTTATTTGTGGGAAGCTACGAACACCCAAATGCACCAACAGATTTCCCTCAAATCCAAAAGTTCGCCTTAACCGGGTCAGTTAACTGTAGTCTGCCGTGTTCTAATACTGAAATGCACGCGCAGGCGTGAAGTTAAAGAAGTTTCATAAACGTAGGTCAGGATAGCAAAGTACACGCGTAATTGGGTTATTTTCTTGAAAGGCCGTAGAAAAACTTGGATTGTGAAATTTTGCGAGGAACTCTTCAATATCAGAATGAAGTTTTCACTGCCGTCTTAAACCTTCGTGCTCCTCAAGGGCTCCTAGTTTAATAACAGCTGTCTTGCTCGTAAAGAATTACTACTTAAAGTGAAATTCGCTCATTTGACTGCTCAAACTATTGCGTTTTCTTGCATTTAATAGGTACCGCTAAAGTTCAAGTCGCGACAACTTCATCCTGTCTTCGATGGAGGATTGCACCTTCGGGCAGTGCCTCGTCAGCACTCTGCAAGCAGTGTTTCTTAATAATCAAGGATTTGTTTTATGCAAGTGGTGACAGAAGCGCTTGTTATTTATTTTTTGAGCGTCAAGAAAAAAATTAAGGACCCCGCTGATTGTATTATCAAAAAATTCAAGCACTATAATTTGGAGTCTACGAACAGAAATGTAGGCATGAAATGAAAGTTCAACTAGTAAACAATTGCTCTTCCTCATGCGCAGGACACAAAATATTTGGTTTTACAGGATGTTCGCGCCAAGTCTTTCAACATCGTCGGCACGTACATTTTGCTTGTAAGTAATGCTGTTTATGAGAACTTGCTCTTAGCTAGTTCAAGCTGGTTATAGCTTTCTTGTACTTTACAAATGGCCCACGACAAAATGACGCACACAGTTAGCAGTGAAACAACACATTTAAATGACATCTTTGAATGTACAACTTTTAGAAAACTGGCAATTGTTAACTTTTCGACGCAATTGGCTATACTGTGATGATCTCCACTGATCATGTGTAAAATAATAATAAGACCACCAGCGATATCAATAAATGCTACCAGCCAAATACGTAGTTTCTCAAAAATCGGAACGTCCATACTGGTACCCAGGTGAAACAGCATTCTCCCTGGCTCTTTAAAACGTTAATTGTGAGACTCTTGATGTCCACCGTGTCTCTTATCACAGTGTTCTTGCTTAATAAATGCTTTTTCTTTCAATGACGTGTCCGATCTCTGTCACTCCGATAGCACCCCAGCATGTTTCTTCCAATCTACTTGTATTAAGTACCTTCTGAAGTAAATATCACCGAGCCTTAGCTGGCGCATGCATCATATTCATAGGTGTCCAATCTCCTTCTATCTTCCTCCCTCTAGCCACTCGCGTTGACAGCAAAGCAGCCTCTTTTCAGACTGACTTGTCAACGTTTCGTCGTCGTGCTTTTTCTCATCATGTCTCGTTCTTGCTTGCATTGACCATATCATTCAGGAGTGAACATTTATGTGTATCAAAATTGAGTTTCTTCTGTCCTGGTGTGTGGCGGAGTCTTTAGTGTCTGGTTTGTGGAATTCGAATTCTGCAGTGGCCGAAATTAGATCCCGCGCCCTCGGGCTCATTAGCGCAACGTCATTGCCCCCATGCCACCATGGTGGGTTAGTGCTTGTTGAGCCGAGGCTGAAAGAAAATTTATAAAACAAAATTATCTTTTGAAAATTTTACTCGGCATTCCTATCATTTGCTCTGCTTGCCGTCACTTCGGCAGGAATTATACAGCTATTTTGACACACGCATTCAAAAGAAAAGGTTGGCGTGAGAAAGCGCTACGTCATCACTGTTCGCATTCGACGGTGCATAGACAGATAATGATGTCGCTAGAGGAGGCGCGCCCCACAAAGGCGTGGTAAGCGGCTTGCGCCTAAGATCCCTATATAAGAAAAGTACCGCCATCCTTTGATCAACGCCGCTTCTCTCTATCCTGCATCTCCGATTGGACGATGATAGCGCGCGCTTTCACTTCTTTATATTTTGTTCGTTTTTTACGCCTCAGAGCCATGTTGAAAGTCACACTGCGCAGTCTCGGTCACCGGCGGCAGCGCGCGCCCGACTTGAAAGCTTCAACGTGGACTTTCTAGGGGCGCCACCGTCGACTTGCTTGCGCAAGCAAAAAGTAAAGAAAAAAAACAAGTGCTTTACCTAGGTGAAGAGACGGCGGAGGAAAGAGTAGATGACGGTACTTTTACTATATAGGGACTTAACTTGCGCCGATTGTGCAGACAGCGGGTATCTCAAGGTGTTTTGATATTGTGTTGATAAGAATAAGAGGTGCTGGCGCGTAGTATTGCCCAGCCTTCTCTGTTTGAAACGAGGAAGCGGCGTGCACAGGGAGCCACTCGTGTTGACCTACGCCGCTCTACCTTGACATTTTCTACTCTGCTGCTTTCACCTGTCATGCGCTATATTTGTTCGCTGACTGCCGTCGAGTTAACTAAGGCAAGCGAAAAACTTGGGTAATCGTGCAAGGCCCGGTACGTTGGACTTGAGCACCAGCAAGCAATTCACCAAACATTGAAGGATTTGTATACATTCCTTTCAGTAGCGTCGAATTGGTTCTGAAGTCTCGTAGTCTGGCACTCTCGGGGCACTAAGCAGCACTAGAGGATCCATTAGCCCGATATCATTGAAATGCTGTGCCTCGGTCGTAACAGTATTATTTATATTACAGCGATTCTGTTAAGGGCTCACTGTTCGATGGTCGCGTCCGGAAATAGAAAAAATGTGGTTGATCCCTCTTATATAGGAATCGGTATAGAACACGAAAGTGAAACGTGTCTTCACAGAAGTAGTGTAATGTTTATTGCACATTGATATATAATGTCTATTGGTGTTTTGTGGCTAAAGCGCCCTTAGGCGTTGATGCACCCACGCTGACGCCTGGTGGCACGTCTCCTCCATCACGACTACCAACGTCGATGACCATGAGCAACCGTCGTGCATATGGAAGCTGCACTACGCTGCACACGCTAGCACAACGCGAAAGACGAAGCACGTAACTGACACACTAATACAACGCGCAAGACAAAGCACGTAACTGAATCGTCACCGAGTCAAATCAGCGCGTACAGCGCGTCGTAATTGCAGCCTCCGCGATCAACTTCAGAAACATTTTCAGAGCTAATTGCGGAGGCCACGCTCCGCTGTGCTGAGTACGGTGAACGCCACCTAGGTGGCGTTGGTAGTGCTTCTTGATGCCAGCGTCCCTTCGAATGCTGGCATCGAGGCGTCGTAGTGCTGAGACCACCGAAGCGTTCACTGTCGGTGCGCGTTAGTGTCATAATGCAGTATTTCTCTTTTCTGCTCGTAGGCGGCGGCACCGCCCCGAGCAAGAGCGCGGGTACACGGAGGAGTGTTAGATATATAAGGCGCGTCTGTGTAGCTCTCTGCAAATGCGTTTGTGGCGCAATGGGTTAAACGCTCGGCGATCTATCGTCGCGGACCGAGAGGTCGTGGGTTCGATTTCCAAATTTTGCATGTTTGTGGAACTTTTTCTTCTGGTTTCTTTCTTTGTATTATGTTCGTGTATGTTCGTGTGACGTATTTCCGTCACGGAAATACGTCAGTGAAGTCTTGGTGGACCCCGGCATAAAACACTTTCGTGTTAAAAAAACACCGCATATCCACGGAGTGAATGATGATGAGTGGGCGAAGCTCCGGAGGGAATCATCGGTAAACCGTGAATCTTCCGTGTAATTCGCCCAGTCTCGCCGCACTAAATCGAACGATTGACTTCCACCAATGACACGCGCCATATGTGACGTCATTCCTATTTTATAACAGCGCCCTTCATTAAAATTGCACCATCTCCCGCTTAAGGAGACGCTAGCACAAACGCGTTAGAAACGTGCAGTACTCTGTAGTAAGTGGGAGAGGCCACAGCGTCTTACGCAGCCGTTTACACATGCCGGAACGTGCACCGCGTTTGCCGACGCCGTCAGCGTTTATGAATACGGGGGTAAGGCGGAGAGGCCACAGCGTCTTACACCAGCTTCTTAAACGGCTGTAACGCGCTAGCACAAACGCGTTAGAAACGCGCAGTCTTTCGTTAATGTTGGGTATTTATTGCCATCGTGGTGTGTGTGTCCATGTGCGCTTCGTGGCGTAGTGGTTAGCGCCGCGCGTTCGGAAGCGAGGGGTCCCTGGTTCGATTCCGCGCTACGGACACAACTTTCGGAATTTTTTTTTTCTCGTAAAAGTAGACGTGGCTACCTACTACAACGACGACGACTACTACTACGACGACGACTTCTACTACTACATACTACAGAGGAGGGACAGACCCACACCCTAAGGAGCTTCGCCCCTAAAGCTCTCATTGGCTGTATGCTGTATATGCGAGTGAAAGCGTGCGAGGGGTGCGCGTTTTCACAGGGAGCGAACGCACGGCGGAGAGCAAACGCGTACTTATGGGCGAGAGAAAGCGCGCGAGGGCGAGGGACGCGCGCTTTCACGGAGAGCGAACACACGGTGGAGAGCAAACGCGACTTCCCAGTAGAAGGGGAGCGGTAGGCGAGGAAGGCATCGAGGCACCCTAGACTGTGCGTGCCCGCTCTCCCACTGTGGCGCATGCGCGCAGCCCTGCCGGCCTCTGCTGCCGATTGTCTCTGGCCTCTCGACCGCCTCTCGTCCAACAGTGTCGACAACGGTGTTTAGCCGTTCCTTCATGCTGCCAGCGTTTTGACAGCAGTTGTGTGCGGTCACACAAACAACGCGCATAACTGTTGTCGGCGGCGGCGGCGTTTTGCCCGCGTTCGCACCAAACGCGCGCGGCGTTGGTGACGTTTTTATGAAGAACGCGCCAACGCCTCCTATTTAGGAGGCGTCAAAAAAGTTGTCGCAGTTTCACCTGAAAGGTGAAGCATCAAGTGCGATAGCAAATTTGAAGAGAGCTATACGGAGTAATGATAGCAACTTTATCAGCTGTATAAACTTGGACATGCAGCAGCACCGGCAACACGCAGAACTGTTGTCGACGCCGTCGGCGTTTTGCCGGCGTTCGCTCAAAATGCGTGCGGCGTTGGTGACTGTTGCCGGAGCCTCTGATATAAATAGCCACTTGGTGCCGCAGGTAAACGTCGCCTCCCTTCCCTCCCGCTCCCCCCATGGCCTTTCGTGCGTCGGATGAACGCACGTTTGCGTTACATATATGGTGATTGTAGAGGAGGAAAGAGACGCCTACTTCTGCAGCCCTTAAGGGAGCACAGAGCAGAACGCGCGTTTGTTCTCCGCGTGCGTTCACTCCCCGTGAAAGCGCGCGTCCCTCGCGCCCTTTCACTCGCACATACAGCGTTCGGCGCGCGCGCCAACCTTTCCCTTTCCCTCAAGAACCACTTACCCACCGCGGCAACGATTTCATCTCCATTGACGTCATACGGAACCTCACGGCGACGGCGACGGCGACGCCGACGGCAGAAATCTGCTTTTGAGTGTCCATATAATTGCTATTGCAATAAAACACAATGCCGTCCTCCTCTCCTGGCCTTTCCGGTATCCTTACCGGTCGTCACGATGTCAGCAGGGTGGATCTGGTGATGTCAGCGGCGATGACGATGCCCATTGGTCGAACAAGAACCTACGACGTCCGTTTTGTCTGCTAGCAAGTACACGCGCTCCCTGCTCTTTCTCGTCGTGTTGCTCGCTCGTGCGCCCTTGCGAATCGGTAATTACAGCCCGCAACGCCAGTGCCAAACCGCTCGTGTTCCAACACAGTCGTGCTAAGCGGTCTGATTAGCTGCGCGACCAGAGTGCGACAGTGTTGGCCTTTCCAGACGTGCATGCGCGCAACACATGGTCTATAGACATCAGACTCTGGAGTTTTGCATAGGGTGCCTCGATGCCAGCGCCGCCGTTCAGGGTGGTGCCATCCTTTGACCGCCACCGCGCCATAGAGAAAGAAAAAAAGGTTTTTTTCTTTCTCTATGACCGCGCCGCCGCTTCCTCGCTGCGATGCCATCTTGAATCACAGCGAGCGGTTGCGATTGCTTGGTACCGGTGCTTAGTTCGAGACACAGTGCGCGCGGATGCTTCGCTGATGCTTCTACTTGCTGGACAGTGTTCAGCCGCATGAATGACAAGCTTGTCAAGTACATCGAGTCGACATGACGGGCTGCTTGTGGTCCCAAGTGCACCGGATCGATGCGTAAAGGGCTTCGTTGTTTACGCTTCCCCCGGGACCCAAAGCGAAGGAAGAGATGGGAAGCCCAAGTAAAGCGGTATCACTTGAAGGCAACGGATAACTCCTACATTTGCGAGGTAAGTGTCAAGAAAGTTTAGACTATCGCACCGTGTTTTTCATTTAAATAAGAAAGTATTCTCTGATCCTCGCTCACGTACCTACGTTCGCGCACGAACTAAGCACTGCACCGATGCTGTCTGAGTAGCCTATGGTTTGCGAGCGCGCGTCGCATAGGCGTTTACCGTTTTGATCGGGGCAGTCTATGCGAGTAGTACCCTTATTTTAAGGACTGACGAAAATGCTTTGCCGCGAAATAGTCTTACATTAGCTACAAATCGTCATGTAAACCACCTACTTTTGCACGGGAAGCACACATCGTGTGTGTCTCTTGTTTCTTTTTTTTTTTCTCAGTTTCTTTTTTCGCTACTGGTTATTTGGGACTAAAGAACGCAGTGCTTCTTCTGGGGAGAGCGGCTGTTGTGTACGTGGTAAGCGAAGCATTGTGATTTTCTCTGATTTCTCAGCAGATATCTTGCGGATCTCAGGTTGTTACGTTATATAGCTGATTTTTAGACGAATATATTTGTAGGGTGGTGCTCGTAAGCCGATGGTAATTCGTGCTCATTCCCGATCGTAGTGGGTACTGTGACGGTCTTTAAATGCCTGTGCACGGTAAGCCCAGGTGTAGTAGAGTTAAGGGGCATCATGGGACCAAAATGTTTCGGCGCTTTCTGGCATAGTGTCTGTTGTAGCCTGTGCATTTCTTCGAAACGTGTGAAGCGAAATAATACAGCATTACTTCCGCGAAAATTTATGTTTAAGCACTGTAATGGGTTCTCTGTATTTACAAGGCAAATTTTCATATTAATAATCACTTTTCTTGTTTTACTTGTACTTAGAAACAATTTGAAGAGGACCAGTACGAGGGAAATCGACAGGATGGGCGCCGTCTGTTAAAGTCAACAGCCCTACATCATCATGGACTATATTTTCGAAGTGAAAAACATTGCTAATCTGTATTTGACTTAGCTTCATTTACGGTTTTTGTACGCGATATGTATGCAGTGTGGTTTATTTTTTCGATGTAGTTATCAGTGTTCTAATGGCTATTTATAAAATGTTCTGTACTTGCCATCGATGTGTTTGGCTGATGCGACGTATTCAATGGTAGCTGATGTATTCTGGCTGGATGTCTTGATTAATATTTCTCGCGGTTGCGTTTTCTTGTTTGTATTCTTGTTGTCGATTTATATTGTGTGTAATAAGGTTGATGTACTCACTTGAAATCCCCCCCCCCCCCATGTAATGAATAAATTTAAAAAAAACTCTCCCTATCCCGAATTGTGTGTGTCGAGCCTACCTTGCGAATTTTTTGTTTTTATATCGTCTTTCAACATAACCTTCAGGCGCCACACAGTACATATAATTTTTCATGTACATATCTCTTTCATGACTGACTGTACTAGACATTACTAAGTAAATGTATTTTGTGCGTCGTTTGGTTTCTTGTGTGTACTACGCAAGATTGACACAGACAAGTTACGTTACATTTTTCTCTACAGCACTGACTAAACCTTATTTTCACATCGCAGTTATTTTACATCAGCTTAATCCTGTCAGCACACAGTTTTGTGGGCAAAAAAGGAAAATTGCGCGTAGATATCGTCAAATAATTGCAACGAACGCGAAGAGCAGGCGCAACGCAAGGGCAACTAACCGCCGTGCGCGAGTGGCTGGCTACGGTAAAGGAGGCGTGACGTGTAAGCCAAAATACAACAGCGAAAAAGAAAAACTTCCACACACAGGGGGTCACAAACCTTATATACCAAGCATCGAAGCGCAAAAAAAATTGTGCGTATTTCAAACATACACACGGCATATTAAATGCGATTGAATTAGGTAAGTTGGGGCATGTTCCCGGCGCCATACATTTACGTCTTCGACCTTCGGCGAGTTAACGGCTATTGGTTATAAAGATGTGCAGATGCGATACCGATAAAAAAATCCTCATCAAAGCAAAGCACTTGGAAGCGCGCCGCGAGTAACACGATTTATGAACGCAAGCGTAGCCGAGTCTGAGCTAGTGTGATTCAATATGGCGGCGACAGCGGGGTTGTCTCCACCCTGAACGGCGGCGCTGGCATCGAGGCACCCTAGTTTTGCAAGACGCGTAGCGCCACCTGTCGGTGCGAAGATATAATAATTGAGTAGTGCCACGGCCGCCTGGATCGGCTGCTCCGGCCGGATCGGTTGCTCCGGCCGTCCCGGGACATTCGATGCGTGCCCCATTGAAAAATTGTAATTGGGGAAGTTGCCCCGCGCGCCGTGAGGCGGCGCTGTCCTCCCACCCCTCGGGTAGCATAACCGGGTAGAAATAACCAAACAGAGGTTATCTTATTTGTGGATAAAATCAAGGCAGGGGTGAAATTTCACCCACCACAAACTACAAAATATGTTCATAGTCATGGCTAGGTGGTGTATGCCACAGCCCGATTTAAAGGGTTCAGCCTCATCCAACCATCCATCCATCCATCTGCTGGCGGCGTCGCGGCCGTGGAGATGCTTGGAGAGATGCGCATTTGACAACGTGCACGTGGTGAAGATGGGTTGATTGTTGACCCAAAGTGTACTGACAGCTGCAAGAAACTGCACGGGAATTAAGGTACGTGGTGATAGATTCTTAAGTCGGCTTTACACAGCAAGGGTGTTTCTTTGTAGCATAGAGATAGCGATGCAGCTGACGCATAGGCAGGGTGTTTACGCGACTTTGTGTGGCGCATTGCATGTGCCTTGAGACATGTATTCTGGCGAGTGAGTTGCCGCTGTGCCTAAGCGCTTCCCCTGACCACGCTTGTCATTCTTTTCTTGCGCTCGTTTTTCCCTACAAAAAGAAACGTATTTCATCATCGTGGTCACTGTATGGCTACGTTCTAGGGTCGAGCGCTGTGTTCACAGAAGTCTTTATATACAGACATCACGGTGGTAATAATAATTTTGCAGTACAGTTTCTCCAGCCTGATGTACCGATCGAATTAAATATTTGGGGCCCTTGCATGCGCGTCACATTTACATTGTGAAGTTCCCGCGATACATCAGTGGTACTGAAGCGGCTTTTCCTTTAAGCCTCGAACTACTATATGTTACTTGGAAGTGTTGCTGCTGAAGGCCCTTTGTAACTAGCATGTGTGCTTTCATATGCATTTCACATTGTTGTACCACATTGAATTGAGGCAAGTGATTTGTTTTTATAATCTCGCCTGAACGCGTGTAGTTTACTGTATTTTTCAGAAACATGCCGTACTGCTGCGTGCCGTGCTGCAAATCGAGCAACAAGAAAAAGCTTGGTCTAAGTTTTCACGAATTTCCAGTGGAGGAAACTCGTCGGCAAGCGTGGCTTAAAGCCATATCCAGGAAAGATTTCTTTCCCAATGACAGGTCCGCCAGTAGCATCGTCTGCTCATTGCACTTCTTCAGCACAGACTACTGATCCGAGTCCGCCAAGACCCGGCGCCTGAAGCGGACTGCTGTCCCCAGTGTTTTTCCTGGCTACCCGAGCTATATGCAGTCCCCGATACCAAAAAAAACGGCGAAAAGTTGGAGCGGGAACAAACACCGTGCGCAATGCCTATAACAAAGGGTGTTATGGATCTGAACAGCGACAGCAAAGAAAATTGTGCAGTAACAGGGAGCCATGAAGACAGCAGTCATGTACTTTTACTTGCCAGTGACAACCCCCAAGATAGAGAAAATCGGCGCCCAACCGGTTCAATAGAATGTGCAACTCAAAAGACCGACGACATTGTCCCACATAAGCATTCAGATGTTAAGCAAATAAACCGCTTGAGAGTGCAGCTTTTCAGGAACAATAATGCCATGCAAAGGCTTCGACGGGAAAATGAAAACCTGAAGAAGAAACTCAATGGTTTCAAGCCCAATAGACTGCACTCTGCATTGAGCAAATGCTTGCAAAAAGTGGGCACTGCAAAGTTTTGTCTGGAGGACTGTAATGTTGAACAGATAGCAAATGCACCAAGGCAGCGTCCTATTTGGTCACCGGACTTTGTAAGGGAGTGTGTAATCTTGTACTACCTGTCACCGAAGAGCTATCGTTACATTCGTAACCGAGGCCTTCTGAAGCTACCTCCGAAAAATACCTTGCTCCGGTATGTTGGGAGGTCAAACAGTAAAAGTGGCGTGACACCATTGATGAAAGAGCGTCTAGTGCAAGAGGTCAAGGAGCTGAAGGAGCAAGTGAAAATGTGTTCATTAATTATTGATGAAATGGCCATAAGCTCAAAGTATGTATATGACCGCAAAATGGACTGTTTTTTTTTGGGGGGGGGGGCGGCAAGAAACAACGAAGTATAGCACCATCAGGCAAGAAAATGTCAGCAATATTGTGCTTGCCAATAAGGTGCTGTGCTTTGTGGCTTCAGGACTGTCAACATCCTACAAAATACCGTGTGGTTTCTTCTTCACAAGCCGGTTAAGTGGCAAGATGCTGCACCAGTTGACAAAGCATGTACTTGAAGAAGTTGAAAAGTGTGGTCTTTATGTGATACAAATTGTTACGGACAACCACAAAATTAATGTGACTATGATGAGACATTTCGGAAATGGATCACTAAAGCCAGTTGTGAGTCATCCATGCAACCCTGACAGGCAATTGTTTTTGTCATTTGATCAATGTCACATTATCAAAAATGTGCGGAACCTCCTTCTTGAAGGCGATATGACAAATGGAAGCCTCCCAATAACAGGACTGTTCATAAAGAAGCTGTATGAACTCCAGAAGAATGAAGTTGGGAAACCAGTTCGCTTTCTAACCCAAAAACATGTTCAACCAAGCAACTTCAAAAAAATGAATGTCGGGAGAGCAGTTCAGCTCTTTTAAGATGAGGTGATTGCTGCAGTTTCCTTTCTTATGGAGTAAGCCACTTACCATCCAAAAGCTGAGCCCTTCAGAAATGCTGCTGCAACTATTGAGTTCATGAAGGCAATTCAAAAGTGGTTCGCTATCCATAATGTGGCCAACAGAAAAGCACAGCTGCACTTAAACAAGCCCGACCAAATGCATTTCTTCTGTGTGACAGACAGACGCTTAATCGGCGTGAAGAGGATTTCCCACAGTACCTTGAAATTCTCCGTAATGCCTGCAAGTCAAGTGGCAAAAAATTCCTCAGCGCTGAAACTTATGAAGCACTGCTGCTGACAAGCAAGTCTACCGTTCTGTGTGTGAAGTACCTACTGGAGAGTGGATTCTTTTATGTTCTCACCAGGAACCTTTCCACCGATCCGGTTGAGGTTCTCTTCAGCGCATTGCGTCAAATGGCAGGATGCAACGACTGCCTAGATGCTAGAGCTGTGACCTTCTCCCTGTAAAAGTTACTGCTGACAGGTATCCTATGTGCATCACAAGCATCAAATGTGGGAAATGGCCAGAGTGTTATGAGGTAGGTGCACATTTCTTGCTGCAAAACTGGGTCTATTTCATTTTAAGCTATTTCTTGTGGTTTAATTTCTCTTGTTTGCTAACACCATTCTCTATTGACACCGCAAGCAAAGTTTTGTGGCATTTCCATCTTCTGATGACGTCTCTGTGCCGCATCTATTTTTTCCCCAGCATGCACAGTGCCTCTACATCAGCCCCTTCGGACAGGATTGTTGCAGACGTGCCCACAGGGATACCTTCAGAATCAGAGACATTGAACAATCCTCAAACCATCTTTCCTGCAAGCAGCAGCAGTGCACTATCTAGGTATGCAAGAGTGCTTTAAAAGCGTATGATAAATATTTGTTTTTTGAAAAGTACTGTTTTTCTTTGGCTGTTTGTCAGGTACAGAAAACCAACTTATAGTTTTTTACTGTTTTTTGCCTTATCTGAACTGGGGAGTTATCTGAACCACCCAATATTGTGGATGATGAAAACAGTGTGTCGCTTGCAACTAGCAATGCATTACCCAGGTATGCACAATCCAGAATAGAGTTTGGTAAAAATCAGTTTTTCGAACTGCAGTGCTGCTTTTCTCTGCTTTTTGACCATTGTAGGTGTCATATACTGGTCATTAACTTAATTTTTGTACTGTTTTGATTTCCAGCTTTCTTGAACCACCCAGTTTTGTAGATGATGTCATCAGTGTACTGGCACCCTTGAAAGTAATGCCTTGCAAGTAGGAGCACATTAATTTGAGGGAGTTTTGCATATGAAGTTGTCTGTTTTTCAAAAAGAAATGGGCACCATATGCCCTAATTAGGCATCTGATGTGAGCATTTCCTTTTTTTCTTTTTCCAGTGCTACCACCACCTTCAACTGTGGAAAATGCTGCAGTAGCATACATCGCTGGATTCATTGCGAAGGCAGTCGAAGAACGGAAGACATGCAGCGCCTGTCCAAGTCTGCATAAATCAACATCAGCGTAAACAGTAATGGGACTCATTAATCACTAATCAAGAGGTGGTCTGGTGTTCCCGAAGCCCGAGTTTGTTGCTGTCCTCGTTAATGTAAAAAAGGCGGTTGACATCGCAGTCCCACATATTGGCAAGCATGATGTGCGCAAAAAGTTGGCAGCTTTAATTTGTCCTCACTTAGAGAGCTGCCCTCTTTTTGCTTGCCAGGCAAACGAAGAGCATGCATCAGCGATTTCTTCATTAATTGCAAGCAAATTTATAAAGCCCCTACTCTCAAATATTGGCGCAGTCGTTACGGACACAGCGGCTTACCGCAAAAAACTAATGAGTAAGCCACTGAGCCGCAAAGTTCTCCGCGTTTGAAGGAGTACTGCGAGTGCACAAGCACTGTGTGTTTGCTACTGTAAATAAATTGTATGTATTGTGAAGGTGTTATGCTGGTAATTTCACCATGAGTACAAACATGGCACTCAATTGTTTACTGATGGCTCAGAAAGTTGCTGAAAAAATGTCTGTCCATGGCTGTCGACTCGGGTAAGCAGCTTGATACTTCGTGCAGGAAGACGCGCGATGAGTTCGCTTATTTAACACAATAAACAGTGCATTCGCATGTACAGATGCAAGACTGCCGCGACTTCAGCTCTCCATTTCAAATTTCCGAGTCATATCTCGCTTTCCAAAGCGTATTTTGACTGTCAATTGGTCAAGCTGTGGAAAATGTAAGTCATACACAAAAGTTTGCGGGCTGCGGATGCGCGAAAAAAAAAATCTTGGTTGCCTCGTCTGTCAGCTGGCATTCCTTCTAGCAGATAGAGCTCGAATGCTTCCTCTCGCGTGTAGGCTTTCCATTGGCATGCTGCGCTTGAGCGCGCGGAAATAATTTCACCGCAAAACTCTGGCTTACGAGTGTACGCGTTTCGGGCAGCATCATCCTGACAGAGGCTGGAGTGCAAAGAAAAAAAAAATAGCGTCGGGGGAAATCGGTGATTTTGTGTGCTTTTTATTCGGCACAACTTTTCGCGGTTTCTTATAAAGCGATATTTTTATTATAGCGCGAATTATAGCGCAAATCGTCTCGCGCGCAGCCGTAGCAAGGGAGTTGAGGGGTGGGAGGCGCGCGCCGCGGTGCGGCGAAAGCAGCGGCCACGCTCCTTTCCGCAATTACACCCTCTCCGTCCGAATGGGACGGCCGGAGCAACCCCGCCGCGCGCGCCGATCCACAGGGCCGTGGTAGTGCAAAGTCCGACTCCCTTGCTAAGTTGCCTAAGCAGCTAGCGAGTGCGAAACAACGATTTAACTTAACTTTGGTTCATATTGCGAATCTTTTGCGCATTAAACACCCAGAAAGAGAGCTACGAATTTCTCCGCTTGTCAGACGCGCCGCCGAACTGCCATGAAGTGCTCGTTGGCTTCGTCAGAACGATGGTGAGCACGTCGGCAACCGCGACTAGAGCACTGCACGGGCCGATTTTGTCAGCCCGGGCTCGGCCCGGGCCCGTTTTTACGTTGGGCTGCCCGCCCGAGCCCGACCAAACGTTTTATGGCAAAACCCGGGCCCGGCCCGGGCCCGGAAAATAATCTACGTTACCCGCCCGGCCCGGCCGCCACCCCTTTACCATAGGCCCGAGCCCGGCCCGAGCCCGGCCCGAGCCCGGCCCGAGCCCGGCTCGAAACCGGCCGGACCCGGCCGAGGCTGAAAAGATATGTTTTTCAGGGTCGAGACGCGCGAGGATAACTCGTGCACGTTGTATCACACCACCAGAAAGTCCGAAACCGGCCCGGGCCCGCGTCAGAAAACCCGAGCCCGGCCCGGGCCCGGGTCAAAAAGCACATGCCGTGACCGAGCTAGGCCCGAGCCCGCGAAAAAACTGCCCTACCCGGCCCTGCCCGTGGGCCGGGCCGGGCCCGGGCTTTCGGGTAAGCCCGAGCCCGTGCAGTGCTCTAACCGCGACAGCTTCCGCGCGCTACGAAGAAACGCCGCAATCGACGCTACTGTTCCGTTGTAAATTGCCATGAACCTGATAGCTGTTTCGAGCTAGAGTCACGTTCCCACTTACTATGAAGCTCAGCAGTCTCTTACCGTGGCGCGCGCCGTGTAAAGCGGAGTGAGCAGTTAGAGTCAGATTCAAGACACGCACGATAAACATCATAATCCACGCAGCATCGCGCACGTACGTTCTGAAGGCTCAACGTTCCGGTTTTAACTAGCAAATGCTAACCTGTGTTGAAACGAATAAATCCCAAATATTGTTCGCGACTACATTTAGGTTCGTTTTGCCTTGGTTTGTACTCCGCGAAAGCGGACACGCACGTATCTCCATTTGCAGCAAACACAAACGAAGACAACCGTGAAGAGAACATTCGAAGATGCGCGATAACACGCTCGAACACACAGGAAGCGAGAGCTGAAGCGAGACAAAGGCAAAGGTCGCCAGGGCCATTCGCCCATGATAAAGCGAGCTTTGTAGCACTGACGGTAAGCTACATAGCTAACTGAATTAATCATATATGTACTTCATCGCTTTGACTTTATGTACGTACACAAATTAACACATTATGCGCTAGAGAACTGACGTCGGAGTGCTTATCTCGAACTCAATGTCGTACGATGCTCGCTGTACTTGCGAGTTGCAGCGCGCCGAAATAACAACTGAAACTTTTTTTACATTGTACACGTACTTCGCTATACTGCGCTTCCTCCCTTTCCGAACCGTGGATGGGCGGAAGAAACTTTCCAGGTGCTTGAGTTTTAGGAAACCGTGCTTCAACACAACCGAAATTGTGGCCTATGCAGTTACGCTTGCGGAAAGCTCTCTTTGCGCTACTCAGTTTGCGCCAAGGCTGCGATGGGGGCGCTGGTGGCGGGTTTTGCCGCAGCGCCGCCTGGGCAGAGTCTGACGAGGCAACCTAAAGTTTGCCCGCGCAGCACAAGCGCCAATACTCCCCTGGCGGAAGGATGGAAGTGTCGAAGGTCGTCGCTGGGCCAACGCGCGCCCGTGTTCTCTACGGCGCGAGCGATCGTGCGCGTTCTTTTCGCGACGGCGAGCGCGACCTCATCAACCAGGAAAGGTGGCACGTAATACTGCTGTGTTGTTGATTGCCACAACAGGGCCTAGAAAGGTCGAAAGCCGCCCGTGAAGTCCTACAGAATTCCGGGGAGGTGGTACGAGAAGGACAGACGACAAGCGTGGATAACTGCAGGTGCGCCGAGTCAAGTGACGTACTTTCGCATTCGCGTGCAATATCACGGCCGCTCGATAAAAACGCAATAGTAATGTGCCTGTATTTAGCGCATGGCCGTTTGTTTAGACGTGTCCGCGTAGTTTAATCGTACAGTGACATCCGCCGTGTTAGCTTAGCGGTAAATGCATACGTGTAGCGCCGCTAAGCTCGACGACGCGAGCTCGATTCCCGGCCACGGCGGCCGCATTTCGATGGGGGCGAAATGCAAGAATACAGTTCTTACCGTGTACTTTGATTTTTGTGCACGTTAAAGAAACCCCGGTGGTCAAATTTATTCCTGAGACCCTCCATTACAGTGTGCCTCATATGATTCGTGCTTTTGGCACGTAAAACCCGCGAATTTAATTGATTGTACTGTTCGTTCACTCGCGATCGGCAAAGACAAGCTTAAGTTAATTATATCCTTTTTCCAAACGCTGCAACTTAAATTACTAGTTGTGCAGGCAACAAAAGGGGCCGCACGTTACTTGTCTTTTGTGTGGTGGCAATCCGTATTTAATGCAAACTGCGGTCATCGCACGCGTCGGTAAGCGGCAGATCGCAAAGCATCTGCCCGAGACGCGCGCGTTATGCTTGTTGCTTGGCCATGCTTTATAGGTTCACAATATCCAAGCATGTCTTAAAGTAATTGCCACCTTGCACATTCTTCCTGCTTAACTCTTCCTGCCAAGAATTTTCGTTTCGTGTAGTAGCCGGCCATCGGTGTGAGCTTACTTTAGCTGCGGCGGGGCCCGACGAGAAACTAGATTTGCTTTGATGAAGCATGTATCGCTAATTCTTGCGCTCGTGCTGCTGGTCCCAATGTAATCGCTGGTTGCCGTGATCTGGGTTCATTTCGCGGAGCAGTTTGTGCGAGTGATTTCTCGTGGCCAGTGAAAAGATATCTTGCTCCATAATGCAATAAGTTGCCATGACTCTATCTAACATCTGCATTGATTAAGGCATGATATACATTAAATATTTATACAGCATGATATAAGGCATTATGCACATATGTAGTACATAAATCGTTAATTAATTTCATTGGCTTATTGGTGCCTAATGCATGTGTTCTTTCTGTTCCGACAGTGCTGATGCCACTCCCTGGGAGCCAAATTGAGAGCAGCCGTGTGTGCGCGCCCAACGACGAACGAAACCAACCGCAATCGTCACCGTCTCTGCAGATCTCTGCAAGCATGCATGACCGCTTTGTGACTGCATCGTAGATAAATAAAAGTGACTAAATTACTGAACTCGGTGTGTACCTCTAACTCGATGTCGTATACAATCTTGTTGGACACCACCGACACGCACTTGGCTTTCACTGTCACATCACCGTACACAATTTGTTCAACACCACACACGTGTGGAAGCAGGCGCTCCCCTTTGTTGAGGTTGCCGCCACGAAAAAAAAGCTGTTGGCGTCGGCAACCGTCTTGAAACCGCACTGCAGTCTTAGCATCGCTGTTCAGCAAGCAAGCGATCTGCCCCCGTCGAAAACGGAGCGCCGTAAGCACGAGCAGCGAAGGAAAGCGCGGGCGAAACAATGTAAACAAAGCGGAGACTGCACCACGGCGCGACCGCAATGCTTGAAATTTCCACATTGGGGGCGCTGTCAGCAGGCGCAGCAGCGCCTTTAGGCGATCGTTTTCTCGTCTATCGGCCAGCGAAAATACCCATATATAAAGCCAGCGCGCAGGGGCAGACGACCCGAGCCTCCGCCAGTATGGTGGCGCCATCTAGGTAAGGTGGCTGCAAACGCAGCGCGCGCAGGCGCAGACGACGATATGCGATTCAGACGAGGCGCGCAATCAACGCGCTCCCAAGCTGCCGAGCCTCCGCCAGTATGGTGGCGCCATCTAGTTAAGGTGCCTGCAAACGTGGCATGTCCGACATGTAAGTTGCAGGCTTGATCGGGCTCGGCACACTGCTGTGCAGAGAGCATTACAAGCCGCAGCTCGCCGTCGACGCCAGGCGGAAAGTTCAGATCGTTCTCGTCAAAACGAGGCGAACAGACTGCCGCGAAGACCCTGTTATGCGTGGTGCCCAAAATGGAGCTGCTCTTGATCCGCTCCACCAGCTTGCGCTGTGACTGTGCTGCGTGTGCCGCGCAGGCCTGTGGATTTTTTATGTTATTACGTGCACGGCATTTAAACAAACTTCTTTCTAGAAAATTGTTCTGATCAACCGAATTTCGTTAGCGTAACAGCAAAATTAGAAACCTGGCTAAAAGTATGACTTGGTGCTTTTTCCAAATGGTATACGGCGAACAGTGCGTAGATTCTGTAATTTTGACATTTTCGTTCGGCAAAACTAACTACTCTTCATGTCTGTAAAAAAATTTTCATTTTCTTAAATGAACACTGTAGCTGTTGCGTCCAGCACGAGCACGACCCCGTCAGAAAATAAAAATTGCTGTGGTTTAGCTTTGGTTAACCCTGGTTTATAGCGAAAGCTTCACTGCCCTGGCTAGACCCATTGTCGAGCTGTGGCCGAGGTGTGGTTTCGCAATGATATACAGACATGTTTGCAAGGAATACAGTGTTTATTCGTCATTTCTTTTATGCCTATGAAGACACTGCGGTGATCAGTACAGTAGTGAGACTTGGTTGCAACTCGCAGCTGGGCCCAACTCTACTCGGGCAACGGCGGCAATGTCTCCTTTCAGGGCTCCGCAAAGGCCTAATATAGTCCGATGTAGCGTGAACGCGTGCACACGTTGCGTCACGTTGACGTGAACAGCGGCTATAGTTCGACCGATGGTTCGACGTACTGTCGCCTCCAGCGTAACCGGACGCGCGGCAAATGCGCTCCGACGCGCCCTGCGTCTGATGACGCTCGCCCGCGTGCCGATAACGTCGGAGTATAAACGCGCCTTAAAGCTATCTTGTGGTTTTACATCTAGCTTTCAAGGTGAAACGCACATTTTTACATTTAATCACTGCACTTAATCTTAAATAATGGTGACTTTCACTCAACTTCAACACGTGGCGGACCTCGCCTACCTCTGCCAACATATCATTCATGGTGTTGAGTCAGCGCCGGCTGCCCGAGGTAGCGTAATGAAGCTTTCGCTTCAAAATCACCTCCTTTTGTCCTGATCTCCGGGCAATGCCTTGTATTGTCCCAAAAATGAATGCATATGTAAATAAAATTTGGGGAAAAGAGTTTTAGGAAGTGGCAATCTTTGTTTACTCAGGGATATCAAAAGTTTTCTTTTAGTACTCCAGACGCTACAAAAAAAAGTTAAGGAATCTTAACAACGAACTTTGGAATACCCGACGACTTGCTCTTTACATACAGTGTACACGGTGGTATGAAAGCGAGAATATAGATTATATGAATGGACGGGAGGGTGGAAATAGCACAATCACCTATCTGGTATTTCTCATCTTTTTTTTTTTTGCAGCTCAATCATTAAAACTCTAATCAGTGAAAACCCAAACTTTAAAGATAAGCTTTAAAGGGGCCCTGAACCACTTTTTTATCGAACTGTAGAAAGACATTGGAAGGGATCAAAAGTACTTTGCCACGAAAAGTACTTCACTGGATTCAGCAGAAGTGTGAAGAACGTGGCTTCTGTTGAAAAGAGACCGTTTGAGAGAAACGTGACTTCGCGCTCCGCTTGTGAGCTCCACGCTAGGCATACGACAGCAAACCTTGGCTGAGATGTTCACAGCAGTGTATGCTACCCGTGGACTATGTTATTTCACTAATTCCGAGGGGTGTTTCAGGGCCCCTTTAATATTTAGGTCGCATTACTGAACAACCGTTTTCTGTTATCACAGTAAGAATCCGTTTTTCTTTCACAAAACAACTTCTTGCAACTTACCATGTTATTAGGTCGAGAGCTTATCCGACTTACATGCATAAAATCGACAGCAACCTGGAAATCTTCTGCCAGTACCTCTCATTCTTTTGCAGTCATTTTTCTTTTCCAGCTTGGGACACCTAAAAAAAACACAGTCGGTCACGATAAGCTCGCTTGCTTTTCCTTGTAAAGCGTACCCGCTAGAGCAAGGAAGCTGTGTAGTTTACGGCCGTTACTATAAATGAGCCCCATTTTTGTCGAAAATTAAATTGCCTCATTGTGGAGTATGCTGAATCAAAACTGAAACCATTTGCCCTAGTTTATGACTTCATGTCAGCGATGAGCATGTCCTTTGTGTATTACTGCAGTGACACTTACTCTCTTTCAACAAAAATCAACCGCAGCCTTTCCGCACAAATTGCGAACTATTCGTATAAGACAAAGTATATAAGACAAAAATATCCAATTGGTAAGGTCACAGATATTCAAGCAAAGCGCAAAAATGACTTAGGGAACTGGCGAGAGATTAAGTTCTGCGTACTCAGTTTGTGACCGTGTTAAATCAAGGGTTGCAAATATTTCCAGGAGCGCCTCTTTCCTAAGGAAAAAAAATAAGTGTACTCACGTTCGATAAAATACTTGACGATTCCGAGCGAAGCACAAGGCATCGCCACAACCTTTTGTGAAGCCGCTAGTTTTTCCATTTGGAATTAGAAGATCGCGGAATTGGCAGGAACCTGAAATTTGTTGCACTAGATTGAAGTTCATGGCTGCGTGGTAAAACCTAAACATGGAAACTTTGTGCACATTTATGCATTCATAAATATGCACATTTTCACATTTAAGCACTGCACTTTATCTTAAATAATGGTGACGTTCACTCAACTTTGGATGCCCTGCAACACGTGGCGGACCTCGCCTACCTCTGCCATCATATCATTCATGGTGTGTCAAATAGCGGGGACGTCCATGGATACAGGGTGCGCCATAAGTACTGTCACAAGGTTAATGCTTAGTATTATGGTTTATAAAAAGTTGTCGCAGTTTCACCCGAAAGGCGAAGCATCAGTTGCGATAGCAACTTAGTAGAGAGCTATACGGAGTAAGGATAGTAGTTTTATCCGCTGTACAAACTTGGACATGCAGCAGCACTGGCAACACACAGCACTGTTGTCGACGCCGTCGGCGTTTTGCCCGCGTTCGCACAAAATGCGTGCGGCGTTGGTGACTGTTGCCGGAGCCTCTGATATAAATAGGCACTTGGTGCCGCAGCTAAACGTCGCCTCCCTTCCCTGCCCCCCCCCCCCCCCCCCCCCCCCCCCACGGCCTTTCGTGCGTCAGAAGAAGGCGCGTTTGCTCTACATATATGGTGATTGTAAAGGAGGAAAGACACGCCTACTTCTGCAACCCTTAAGGGAGCACGGCACAGAACGCGCGTTTGTTCTCCGCCGTGCGTTCACTTCCCGTGAAAGCGCGCGTCCCTCGCGCCCTTTCACTCGCACATACAGCGTTCGGCGGCGCGCGGCGACGATTTCATCTCTATTGACGTCATACGGAACCTCACGGTGACGGCGACGGCGACGCCGACGGCAGAAATCTGCTTTGGAGTGTCCATATAATTGCTATCGCAATAATAAAATAAATGGTCGGGAATCTTGTAGGGCATTTACCCGATATATTGGGGATGCAACGCAAAATATTTTGTTCAACATATCCGCGCTTGGCCTTGATCACAGCCTTTAAAGAGTTCTGGGTGCGTTTCAATCATGGCCCGCAGTATATCCCCACGGAAATATTTCTCCATGCTCACTCCAGCGATGGTTTCAAGGCCATCATGTTGGTGTGTCAGTGGCGTAGCCAGGGGGGGGGGGGGGGGGTTCAAACCCCCCCCCCCCGAAATTTTTTCCGCACCCCCCCCCCTTACCCGCCCTTTGTTTTCGTCGCTTCGCGCTGACATAATTCATGAAACTGGTGCTACTATCACAATTTCATTCCTGGGCGTTTCCATTTGGTTGGTAATTTACAGCGAATCATGTCTGCATATGGAAAAAAACTGTCACGGTGTTTGTCAAGGCTTTGACACTCTGTGAAGTTTTGGGCGAGAATGTGACGGCCGCATTCTGAAGCAACAAATGTGCAACAAATGAAGCAACAAATGCGGCAGCCGCATTTTAGATGATGGCGAAAACGCTCGAGGCCCGTTTACTTAGATTTAGGTGCACGTTAAAGACCCCAGGTGGTCGAAATGTCCGGTATACATTTCCGCCGCTTCCCTTCAGGTGCAGGTTAGACCGCGCTCGCGCAGGATCTTAGGCTACGTTCACACTTGGTCTCGAAACTGTAGGAAGCGGCAAAATCTTGCAAAAATCCGCCCGCCTAGGCGGCAAAACAGGCAGAAAAACAGGCTGTGAGCCAAATCAGTCTCGGGCCCATTTTTTCGCCATGGCGAAGCGGAAACGCGGCGGAAAGTCGTTAGATCTGCTTCACTGCAAGCTACACTAGCATGTAAACAACCGGTCGTAAAATTGAACATGGCACCAGAAGTGTAGGCTGTAATGCTGATCGATGCGATCAAGAACCAGCCCTTGCTCTACGACAAGAGTGTCACTAAAACGTACTGTCAGCAATACTCGCGATAGTATTAACGTCGCGCGACCGGAGGTGCGGCAACGAAGCCTTGGCGTGACCCAACTTCTCGCGCTTTTGCAAAGCCAGGCGAACCCACCACCGCCGTTTCCGAGGTGTCCGCGTCTTCCGTTTATTCATTGTCCATTTCTAGAAAACAAGTAGGTAGAAGTATAAAAGCCATTTCTTCTTCCACTTCCACGGCAGACAATAGTTAGGCAGATTCCTCGTTGGCGCTCCATAATTCTCCTCGCACGTGTACGGTATGTTGCAGAAGTCGCGCGGTGCTTTTCTCGTCGCGACGATAGATTGGGAGCGTAGGTCTCACGTAGGACGCGCAGGCTTTGGCGAGCCCCAACACAAGGGCCAGCCCGGGTTTTAGCTGTGGTGTTCCCGTTGGCCCTTTGGTGTCCTGGAGGTGCCGACAATACGAAATAATGAAATGTTATTACAACTTGTAAATAAAAGCTATTAAAGAAATATTCTCACGCCTAGGCACCAACCTATGACTCAGCGCTACCGCGCCCGTGTGCGGAGAATTACGGAACGCCAACGAGGAATTTACCGAAGGTCGCAGATGACACGCGAAGTTGCGTAAAATTATCACTTTTGATGACGGTACGTGGGTCAAAGAATGAACATACCGCTTGACATAATGCGATAATGAGCGCCACCACGCCGACAAACGTACGCAGACGAGATGGATCTGGACGAAAACGGTAGCGGCGGCCGCGGCGGCAGCAAAACAAATGTGAACAACTTGGACAGCTAGGCGCGGAAAAAAATTTCCGGCCGCTTTGGCCTTTCCGCCCGCTTGCCGCTTCCCAAGTGTGAACGTAGGCTTAGTCTGCGCGAGAAACGTCTCTTGTTTGCGATTGCGCCCCTACGGAAGCCTGGTAATTACTGTTGTGTTGTTGAATCACAAACCAGCAATTACGGAAGGCTGGTAGTTGCTGTTTCAGTTGTGGAATCCCAAACCAGCGATGTACACACGTAGGGGTTGATGACAGCAGTGAAATTCCAGCGACTCGCAATAGAATGCACGAAACAGACAGCCGACAAGCATGAATTACTGCTGTGCGCAGTACAGCGTAAGTAAACTCTTGTTGCAGGCGCTGACAGTTCTCGTCGGAGTTCACGCGTCCTGAGAAATTGATTATGTGCACTATGTACTGAACAATACCGGAGTTCATTCCTGCATCACTAGTACACCAATCAGTCGAGATTCTGTGAGGTACAAAGCCGCTTCCTGTTTGCACCGGCGTAAGTCAAGCAGAAATGAGTTGCACGCACTACTTAAAATGCGTACACATGCCATATCTATGCTGTGCGGTGAAATATTCTGTACAATTCTGAATCTGTTGACGTAAAGGCAAATGACGGCTGCACGCTCACACACAGCGGAAGACACAGCGGCCCATGCACTTGCCGCAGGAAATGCAACCCTCTCGTATGAGGGAGCAAGGCGACGAAAGCTTCGAAAAAAAAAAAGCCTTACGCGTTTTTGCGCGTATTTAAGTTTTCTAGCGCAAAGACGCAGCGAACAAGCTATTGCTATGGGAGTAGGTATGGCCTGGTCACACGTGCATTTTCACACGTATAGCCGTCCTTGACTTGTGAAACGCACTTCGCCCCGACGAGGACGACGCCATCTACGCTCAACGGAAATGAACAATTAATGATGTCTTCTCCGATCGCACGGGTCGTCTCAATGATGCGTTTTCGAAGACTGGTCCATTCAGTGGCGCGATGAGAGACCGTTGCTCCAAACGCCCACTGTACCTGTCGTACTTACTGTATTTACTGAGCTTACTTTACTTTTTACTTAATTTCTTCACAAGCACACGCACACGCGAGGGGGGGAGAGTCCCATGTCTTTGATATACATGTATAGAGTGTGCTTAACCTACCGACATTTATTATCGATCACGTGACCTAGAGGACAGCAGAAGCCTGCCCCCCCCCCCGGTCGGAGCCGGTGAACCCCTCCCGAAAAAAATTCTGGCTACGCCCCTGCGGTGTGTTGACGGGCGCGAGCCTCCTTTTCAAGAATAGCCCGCACACAGAAGTCCACTGGGCTTGGGTGAGGTTATTTCGCCGACCTTTTCCAGCTGGAATGAAGTCGGGCACGTGAGCGCGACACCACTGTTGTGGTGTTGATTCGCTTTTCGATTGTTGTGCCGGGGCGCCGTCCTGCTGCAATGTCCAAGACCACAGGCCGAAGTGAGAATAAGACCAAAGCAGCGAATTACCCTGTAGAATGTCCGTGTCGATCTTTGCGCCTTTTGGCACAAAACAAGAGTGCGACCAGTGGTGGTTACACCAGACCGAGACCAGACGGAAGTTTAGAAAGAACTGCCCAGCTGGCTGCATCCTAAAGCTATGATGCCAGAGCAATCACATGAGAGTCCCAGTGTTGTAATGGGCCTCTACCATGAAACTTTTCTCATCGGTGAAGACAGTTTCCAAGTGTTCCAGTGGTGGTTACACCAGCTCAACCATGACCGAGACCAGACGGAAGTTTAGAAAAAACTGCCCAGCTGGCTGCATCCTAAAGCTATGATGCCAGAGCAATCACATGAGAGTCCCAGTGTCGTAATGGACCTCTACCATGAAACTTTTCTCATCGGTCAAGACAGTTTCCAAGTGTTCCAGTGGTGGTTACACCAGCTCAACCATGACCGAGACCAGACGGAAGTTTAGAAAAAACTTCCCAGCTGGCTGCATCCTAAAGCTATGATGCCAGAGCAATCACATGAGAGTCCCAGTGTTGTAATGGGCCTCTACCATGAAACTTTTCTCATCGGTCAAGACAGTTTCCAAGTGTTCCACATTCGCAACAGCAGCCGGCATTTTCGCCATCTTTCCTTCCTCTCCCCTTCCGTCAGTCCATGTCTTCTCTGGAACTTGTAGGGTACCACCTTGAAGTACTTTTGCATGGCTCGTCTCATTGTTGCCAACGACACACTCAGCTCAATGACCAGCCTTCTGGCTGGTATTGGGTTCCATTGCTTACACTTTTCTTAAGAAGTCACCAAAGAGACAGGACGACCACTGCGGGTTAACTTCTTAAGTGTACAAAGCCTGATAGCGCAGTGAACATTCTTGCAGCAAATTATTATAATTCTGGTGGCCTTTGAAGGAGATTGTCCGGCCTCGCTCAGTGACGAGATTGCGGGTCAATGTGGTCTAGGGCGTACTATTTTCCGAAAAATAAACAAACCCGCATGAAACATGATCGAAATACAGAAGAAAGATTGAAGAAGTGCTTGAAGAAACGGTGTGGAGAAAACCTCAGAAATTAGATGCACTGTTATCGATCAAAGTGTGTGACAGTAATTATGGCGCACCCTGTATACACCACGTATGATTCAGTGGGTGTCTGTGTACCAGCCGCAAGTTCATAGCGGCACGTTGGCTTCCAACGGGCTTGCTGAACAAATTGCGAAGGTTCTACTTGCACTGGTCTAAGCTCGTATTCTCTTTTTCAGGAGTCTCGAACCACCTTCCAGGGTCGCGGGACTGGGACAAGATAACCGTCGGCGGCATTGATGGCGTCGTGGTTGAAGGCTCGCATTCGGACGACATGGCGGCCAGGTTACCCATTGTAAGCGACAGTGCACTAACGGAAGATGCACAGAAAGGAGAGACTGACACAAGTGCTGTGCCCGTCTATTTTCTTTCTGTCATCCGTCCGTTGATGCGGTGGTGTCTACAATCGGTTATCAACTAGCCCGGTCAAACACTTTGGCCAGGTTACGTCTGCGGCGTAGTTGCGTCTTGCGTAGGGGATCACTCCGAAACTCTGCCGAGATGTTACGAGAAAGAAGAAGGGTAGATGTATTTAGAGAGGTTTTCTTTTATAGCTTAAAAACCACAGAGCATATCGAGATCCTCTACACGATCTACATGGTCGTCCTCTAGACCACATTAAAAAAAACTAATAAAAAGACGAAATCCGCTGCAAGTAGGAGTAACAATATTGTTTTATTTTTATAATCGATGTATATGGGCACCTTAGGCCAGGAACCCACTGACCGCCTGCACAAACGCAGTGTCAGTATGGCGGCCAGGATTGCTTGGTCCTCTTTGCGTGTGGGCTGGGAAGTGCTTTAGAGCGCTACATTATGTGCAACCTTACAGTCACAGATGCCACACTGAGGTCAGGGCTGTGCTACTAGCCCCTAATGAGGTGTTGTCTGGGCAGCACATGTTGGGTGTTTGTCTCAGCATGGCGCCTAAATGCACCCGTCGTTCGGTGACGTGTGTACTGAGCGCTGGAAAGTATATTCTGTATTCTCTATGTGATTCCAGTGTGCGCATTGCGGGAGGCTTGTGAACGGTGTATCTAATCAGAGGAAGGAAAGAGTTCGGCGCAGCGCTTCTCGGGTGAGCATTTTAGCTCTTTCGTCACCCTACGTGTTCAGATCGCCTCAGTTCGCCGATGCGGGTTTGTAGCTTGTACCACGTTGATCTCTCCGAAGTTGTCCACTCGGAAGTATTCGATATAGTGACGTTGAATCTGTGACGATAGTAAATTTATTCCTGGCTACGGAGGTCAGTTTGATTGACTGATTTATTTATTTATTTATTTATTTATTTATTTATTTATTTATTTATTTATTTATTTATTTATTTATTTATTTATTTATTTATTTATTTGTTTATTTATTTATTTATTTATTTATTTATTTATTTATTTATTTATTTATTTACATTTACACACACACACACACACTAACAGAGGAGTGGTAAATGGAGGTGGATGACGGAAAGAAGCCGCACAGACGCGTCTTGAGGTAACCTCACCCCCTTAGGTACAATATGGCTGCATGGGGGAACACATCTAGCACCATATATATTGTATTTATATAGTGGCCATAAAACATTGCAGTTATACAATATATGAAAAACAAGGAAATATTTCCACGCGTAATAACAATGCAAACACACTGCGTCATTAAAATGATTAAATGATATGCACTTGGTAAAGACAAAAAAAGAACATACGATGCATTATTAAACATTCATAAATGTGCTCTAAAGAGGTGAAATCAATAGAGCTTTAAAGTCTGACAGCGATAAATCCTGTAAATTGTAGCCTGCTCTATCATATGAATTCAGTAATCTTGGAAGGCTATTACACAGCATTTGACAACCGTAATTAGTTCCAGAGCGCGGAGCCTTCCATACTTCAGGTGTACGAGTTGAATAACGGTATGAATTGACGGATAGTTTTGCAAATTCTACAAGCAAGGTATAGTTACATTTGGTACCAAAGTAATATTCGCGTAATAGTCTACAGTTATAGATGTTATCGGCTGTATCAATGTTGTATTTCTCAAACAGGTTTTCAGTATGGGCGGCATACGGTACATTCGCGATGACACGTATTATTTTGTTCTGCATACGAAATAATTTACTCAAGTTACACTGAGTCGTGGTGCCCCATACAAGATGCCCATAATGTATGTGACACTCAAACAAAGCATTATAAATTAATATTTGATGGTGGCTTAGTGATTGTGGCGTAGTGATGGTGGCTACCTACGCGAGTGACATAACTTTATTTTAAATCCGGCGATTGGGAGGCCCGGGCCTGGGGCCGCCTAGATGACCACTGGGAGCTTGTTGCTTCTGCACGGCCTCCGTGGCTCGCTGGACGGCCCAAAGATGGTTTTGGAGTACTGAGCTTAGCAGCATGGCCGACCACCGCGCCTATAGATTTTCCGGGGAGACAGTCTTTTTATCTTGATATATTTTACATGCCCACAACATGTGTCGAAGGGTGGCTCTAGCAGACTTGCATAGCTTGCATATATCGCTCACGTATATCTCGGGGTAGAAATCCTTTATTGGCACAGGACTCATATTGGTTTCTGTTTGTAATCGCCTCCAAGTAACGCACTCAGCTCTGTTCAGTTTAGTGTGAGGCGGTGGTAATATTCGCCTCTCATTTTGGTAGAATTTTATAATATCGCAAAATTCTGTTCATCTGTCTTTTTCTCTCCAGATCTCCTCCTCCGCGTTCCCTTGACCAATGGAAGTCACTCCTTGATCAGCTCGGCAAGTAAGACCTCGAGCTTTGTGGTGTGCTACCTCGTTGGGGTTGATTGCGTGAATGCCTGGAGTCGTATGCGCTGGGAACCAGAGCAATTTCCTGCCGTTCTTCTCTGCGTTAGAGAATTTTGCTTTGTTGAATATGAGATGTGCCACGCCTCAGGAGAGATCCTACCCTTAGCATAGTTTCTAATGGCCGCCTGAGAACAGCTAATTGTGTATTGAGCATTCGTGGAGACCAATGCTAGTGCAATGGCTACGTCCTCTACTCTCTCGGAATGTTTGGTATTGACTGACACGCTTGTAAGGGGCTTTTGGGTGTGATCTACGACTACTGCTACGTAGCTATTTCTGTGTGGGTATTCAGCCGCGTCTACGAAGGCTGCTCTGTCGTCTGGTCCATAGCTCCGGATCAGTTTCTCTGCTCTACTCGTGCGTCTGCCCTTGTAAACTGGATGCATGTTCTGGGGTATATTTGTCACTAGGAGTTCGTCGCGAATTTTTCTCGTTATCGTCCTCTTTTCCACGTATTTATTGTGGTAATTCATTCCTAGCTTGCGCAGTATATGCGTTCCTGTTTTGGTTTTGGTTAGTCGCTCCACCTGGGATGCTTGTTGCGCTTTTATAAGTTCGTCCAGTGTGTTGTGGAGTCCTAACACTAGGAAGAGATCTGTGCTCGTACTGATTGGAATCCCTAGTGCAAGTTTGTATGTCTTTTTTATGAGGATGTTAATTTTGGTCTTTTCAGCTGCAAACCAATTGTGGAAGGCTGCTATGTATGTGATCTGACTGATTATGAATCACTGTATGAGCCGTATGATACTTTCTTCCTTCATACCCTGGTGCTTGTTAGTAATTTGTTTGATTAATCTCATGGCGTTCGTTACCTTTATATCTAACTTCCTTATGGTTTTCCCATTTGTACCTTTGTTCTCGATTATTAGACCCAGCACCTTGAGCTGATTGTCTATTGGGATATTCCGCCCGTTCTTGGTGTGTAGCTTGATTTCCTCATGAGCCTCGTTTCTGTCGTATCCTTTGGGAGGCCTGCCCCTAAGTGTGGGGCGGTATAAGAGAAGTTCTGATTTCTCTGCAGAGCATGTGAGGGGAATGTTCCTATGTGGTGTTCCTCTACTGTGTTGGACCCCCCGCCGCCCCCAGACCCCATCATGGACAAAGTAAAGTTTTATCTCTCTCTCTCTCTACTGTGTTTATTGCGGCGTGGAGTCATTGTTCTATTGATCCGTCGCTACCATCACAGACCCAAATAGTAATATCGTCCGCATGTATTGTTTGATTGAGGGACTAGCTCTATATGATTTAGTTTTTCGGAGAGTCCCATCAAGACGAGTTTGAACAGCATCGGGGAGATGACATAGCCTTGCGGCGTGCCGTCCCTCACCCCCACCCCCGATGTCGATTTCGCGTGACGTGAGTCCTCCGACGGCGAAGACTGCTTTCCTATCTGATAGGAAGCTCTTGATATAGTTATACGTCCGTTGCCCCTAGTCCTAATCCCTCGATTTTTCCAATATGGTTGCGTGGTTGGCATTATCAAAAGCCTCGATCGATTATCTAATGCTAAATGCATTAGATAATCGATTATCTAATGCTTAAGTTGAAGCATCGCATCTTGTGTCGAAAGGTTTTTGCGAAATCCTATCATTGTATCCGGGTATATGTTATTATCCTCTAAGAAGTTATCTACTCCGTTTAAAATTACATGTGTCATTGATTTTCTGACGCAGGATGTTAGGAAGATCGGTCTGAGGTTGTCGATCTGTAGCTTTTTACCAGGTTTTGCCAGGTTTACCAGGTCGCTTTCTTCCATTGAGCTGGTACTTCTCCCTTAATCCAGCACTCGTTTATATATTCCGTTAGGCGGGTGATCGATCCATCATCGAGGTTCCTGAGAGTCTTGTTTGTTATACCGTCTGGGCCTAGGGCTGATTTGGTGTTCAACTTTTGTAGGGCCGCGCGGATTTCTGCCTCCGTGAATTCCTCGTCTAATTCTGCGTTGATATCCCCGTTGTAGCTGGGATGGTTGTAAGGGGGTGCCTGTGTTATGTATTTCTGCACTAATTCCTTGAGAAATTCCTCATCTGTGCCCTCATAGGCGTGTATTAACTTATTAATGGCTTGCCTGTGGTTTTTCTTGTTATTCTCAGGGTCCAACAGGAACCTAAGCATGTGCCAGGTTTTGCCGGTGCTTAATTGTCCGTCCATGGAATTAAATTTTCGTTCCATTGTTCTTTGCTCAATTACGCAGCATATTTTTCGATTTCTTTGTTGAGGAGCGCTATGCGTTTTCTCAATTTTGTGTTATGCTTCTGACCTTTAAGTCTATTTTGCAGCGACTGCTTAGCTTCCCACATGTGGAGAAGTTTGCTGTCGCATTTCTCCAAGTTAGATTCAGGTGGCGCTATTTTTGTGGCAGCTTTGACGTAATCGCTGAGCTCTTTAGTCCATTGTTCTATGTCTGTGATGGATCGTTGGTGTGTAGCCTCTCGCAATCTACGAAGAAGTTCGCAGTCTATTAATTTGATCTGTCGTTCCTTGGGTCTATTCGGCCCTTCTTTGACGAGTAACTCCGATATGCGGTGGTCGCTACCCAAATCTTCTAGTGTGTTGCGCCACGTCACCTTTTCAATATTCTTGGTAAATGTTAGGTCTGGGGTTGTGTCCCTGTTTAACGCCGTGCCTACTCTGGTTGGAGTACCAGGGTCTGTGACTAGCGTGAGGCCTAATTCTTGCGAGTCATTCCATAAGGCTCTTCCCTTTGGTGCGATATATAGATACCCCCACGCGGTGTGTGGGGCATTAAAGTCTCCTCCTATGGCTACCGGATTTTCTCCAGCTAATTTCAGGGATTTCTGGAATATGCTCTTGAATTTGTGCTTATGTTTAGTGGGGTTGCTATAAATGTTCAGAAGAAATAAGCTAGGTCCGGTCTTCTTTTCTGGGATGAGTTCCAATAGAATATTGTCTATGTGCGCTATGCCTGTGTTGTGTTACCCGCACACTATGTTTCTTTTATTGCGATAGCAATTATATGGACACTTCAACCGGATTTCTGCCGTCGGCGTCGCCGTCGCCATCGCCGTGAGGTTCCGTATAGATAAAATCTTCGCCGCGCGCCGTATGCCCGAGCGGAAGCGTGCGGGGACGCACGCTATCACGGAGAGCGAACGCACTCAATCTCCCACGAGCAAGCAAGGAAGCGGGAAGCGAGCGCCAGAGGGAGCGGGGGGGGGGGGGGGGGGGCACTTCTACTCTGCCAACAACCGCGCTCGTCGCTCGCCCGCACCGTCTCTTATCTCCACACGGCTCTGACCTTTCTATGGGCTGTGCATTCGCCGCGCAGTTTCCGTTGAAGCGATAGACCGCACGTACCTTCGCCCGCGGCGGCGTATGCGCTCGCTGCCAGCGTTTTGGCAGTCGTTGTCTGCAGTCATTCAGTGTGATCTATTCATGTTTGTTTGTGCGCGCTCAAACCACGCTTGTTCATTCAGTTAGTAATAGTCGGGCCACATTTTCCAACGCACACTACAGATGCAATGCTGCCCGGATCGGCAGTGCAGCGCTACAGGTGTGTCCCTTCGCACGCGCTGCCCACGGTAAGCGCTTCTCATCAACACCACCGTTTCACACGCGCCTTCTCGTGGTCATCGAGTCTCTCTTCATGTCGGTCTACTTACGCCGCAGCACACCTGCTTACTTAATCAGCTCGTGTTTACTACAATTCCTATTGCTACCAACGCCGCTCACCTTACTTCGTATGACATTGCTGTGTTGCTATCGCATTAATTGCTTCGCCCTTAGGGCGAAACTGTGACATTTTTTACCAGCATGGTTAATGCCCTGGCATAGCCAAAAGATCTGTATCCTGCCAGCTTTGCGACCCCATATGTTTTCCGCAGAATTATGACGTCCGGCTTATCCTTGTCTTTTAAATACTGCTGAAAAACTGACTTTTTGTTTTTTGTAACTACAACAGTTCCATTGCCATATCCTGAACCCTTTTGTAGCGCGCCTCGTTGCGGGTGCGACCATGAGAGGGAGACGGGAGGCTGGAGAGATGCTGATCTTATAATTTTGTGGTTGAGAAGTGGGTAAGGATTGTGGTGCTTCTGATGCACCAGAGGGGAGTACATTACCTGGTGATTGGTTTGCCTCTGGGATGTCTACTCTACTTATAATCGCTGCTATTGCCTTAGCCATTTGGTTCATCATTTCGTCCCGTTTTTCATTTGCCTTTTGTATCTCTACTAGGGTCTTTTGGATATCGGCTAATGCTTTATCTACCGCGGTGTTATCTAGTTTATCACTTCTGGTTTGGGCCTTGCGTTTGAGTGGAGGGGGGTCGTCGCTTTCGTCCATCTTATTGTCCGGGACTTCAGGTGGATCCTTGGTGCTCGCGTGTGGAGTGGAAGTTAGCTGATTTAATTGGCTTTTCTTTTTTCTTCCTTGAGATTCTTTATCTCATCGCCCATACGTGCTAGCATAATCCTCAACTGCGCGTTCTCAGCTCACTAAAATTATTTCGTCTGGATGCTTTGCATGCGAATAAGTACGGTGCGGATACGTAAAGGTGCGACCACGCTAGCGAAAAAAGAAAGTGCAGCAACCTGCTCGCGGAAAGTCAGAATGCCGCTAGCAGTAAGGTTTACAAAAAGCGACAGTAACATGCGGCAATCAGTCGAATGGCTCCGAGCCCGATTTTCGCAGCAAATTTTTGGAACAAATTGCGGCCTTCTGGGCCCTATACTCCTGATGAGTACCAGTCGGAGTTTAATAAATTACACCTAATATGGCCCAGTGGGCTCTCTCAAATGCGACCATTCCCGCTCGGATGGACCAGCGGTACTACCGAGCTGCGCCTATGTGGACGCGCGAGGCTAAATGTAGCCCCAATTGCGTGGCGCGCATGCGCCATCTACGCAGGCGACAGATGCGTCATCGAGTAATGGTTTCTTTTCTCTACACAACGATACCAAGTTAAAGCGCAGGACATCCATTCACGCATTAAAACGCTTACATGCCTAACTTTTGCTACAGCTAGTGGGGAGTCCTACGCGGTGTAACCTTGCTCATTATTCGCAGTGGGCCCGCCGTGGTGAAAGACCGTGGGCGCGAATTGGCATCTGTTTGGCTTGCAGCTCGAGTCTCTTTACGCCATTTCCCGGCGATGTTTATCGAAGGCGGGGGTGTCGTAGCCAAACAAGCGTGACCTTTCTGCAACGAGTTGTGCATTTGTAGGCCTTACAACTCCTGATGAGTACAGGTTTGAGCTTGATTATGTCGCGAATTTCAGTGCCCCAGAAACAGACAGAGACACGATGCAAACATTATTAATTCTAGAACATTTGCCCCAAGAAACAGTTCTATCCCAAAACAAATGAACATCAAAGTAAACTCACACAGCATGAATCATGTACACATAAGAGAAATTCATAAAACTAGCCATTTGCATAAAACTTGTCGCAGTTTCACCAGAAAGGCGAAGCATCAATTGCGATAGCAAATTAGTAGAGAGCTATACGGAGTAAGGATAGCAGTTTCATCAGCTGTATAAACTTGGATATGCAGCAGCATCAGCAACCCGCAGAACTACTGTTGACGCCGTCGGCGTTTTGCCCGCGTTCGCACCGAAAGCGCGCGGCATTGGTAACTGTTGCCGGTGCCTCTGGGGACGGCTCGGAGGTTTTCGACGCGATCAGAACGGGAAACTCGTCAAGCAGCGTCAGAAGTCTTTAGCACCTTCTCGTCTCGCAACATGTTTATATAAATACGCATTTGGTACCGCAGCTAAACGTCGCCTCCCTCACTCCCTCCCTCCCGTCCCCCCACCACCTTTCGCGCGACGGAAGAAGTCGCGTTTGCTCTCTATATATGGTGATTGTAAAGGAGGAAAGAGGCGCTTAATTCTGCAGCCCTTCAGGGAGCACGGCGCCGAACGCGCGTTTGTTCTCCGACGTGCGTTCGCTCCCCGTGAAAGTGCGCGTCCCTCGTTCCTTTCACTCGCACATACAGCGGCCGGAGCGCGGCGACGATTTCATCGCCGTTGACGTCATACAGAATCTCACAGCGACGGCGACGACTACGACGACGCCGACGGCAGAAATCCGCTTTGGAGTGTCCATATAATTGCTATCGCAATAAAAATGGCTGGCTCTCCCATAATCGAGCGTAGACGCAAGCATGCAATGACTCCCATACGGCGTCTTTTGCTGCCTGTGCTGACACCGCCTTCAACCGCTTTTCTTCCAACATTGCAGCGCGCTCAGCGTCTGTCGCAACTTTTTACTTCCTATCGCGTCGAAGTGGTCCTACGTTCCTTGTCAGCAACGATGCCCGGATGTTCTCGTTTGAGTGCCCCGATAACGGCTATGGCTTTTGGCTCAAGGTCACTTGAAGGTCACCGACAATGTGAGCTAAAAGCATTTTATGCTTAATACAAACTAGCCCTCGGCTATATATTGTTCCTCCGTTCGACCAAACAAGTAACAAGAAGTCACGACAAATCGAACGTTCTGGCCGTCACCAGTCGTGTCGGACTTCGGCCCAACCTGGTGCATGACATAGGCCTGCATGGTTCCGACGCGGCGTGGGCGTCGACCTCCGTTGCGAGCGACGGGGTTGCGGTCCTCTTCCGATACCCGCGTGGCAAAGGAAACTGTCAGGGCAAGTCAGGCGTTTTGCCGCTGACGTGGCCAGGTGATTGCCTCCATGGCACTGGACAGTGGCCGGCTACGGCAGCGTCGAGCTGGACTGGGGCCGTGGAGCACTGCCACGGCGACCTCGTCGGGGCTCAGGAGCTGGAGCTGTCGCCGGCCAACTCTCAGATGTCCATCTCCAGTCCATGGTCGTCGAAGCTGCCGCTTCCCGTCTCCAGAGCACAGCTGGAGATGCGCCTGCCCTGCCCCTCGTCCACGTCAGCAATGCTAGCTCCTCTACCTTCGTCTCTTTTTTTCTTCATATTTTTTTAACACGAAAGTGTTTTATGCCGGGGTCCACCAAGACTTCACTGACGTATTTCCGTCACGGAAATACGTCATAGAACATAATACAAAGAAAGAAACCAGAAGAAAAAGTTCCACAAACATGCAAAATTTGGAAATCGAACCCACGACCTCTCGGTCCGCGACGATAGATCGCCGAGCGTTTAACCCATTGCGCCACAAACGCATTTGCAGAGAGCTACACAGACGCGCCTTATATAGACAGTTTTAGCAGAGCGTTCACGGTCCGCTCCGCTCAGACCATCGTGTCTGAACGATTCGCGCAGAGCCGCTCAGCGGAACGCTAGCGGGAACGCTAATGCGCGTGCGCACAACGCTCATATCGGCAGCGGAACGAAGAACGCGGCCCACGGTTCGCTACGAAGCCATTTGAGCGGAGCGTTTGGGTGCGTCTACTGGTTGCTTTGCCGTTTTACAGTCGCGCTGAGCGCGCGTGGCCGGCGTCTCTGGCAGACGCGCTTGTCAAACAAGCCAAATCAACGCAGTTCACGCAGCCAGCGGTGTGCGTGAAACGTTAGCGGAGCGGAGCGTAAGCAACGCTCTGCTAAAACTGCTTATATCTAACACTCCTCCGTGTACCCACGCTCTTGCTCGGGGCGGTGCCGCCGCCTACGAGCAGAAAAGAGAAGTACTTGCATTATGACACTAACGCGCACCGACAGTGAACGCTTCGGTGGTCTCAGCACTACGCCGCCTCGATGCCAGCATTCGAAGGGACGCTGGCATCAAGAAGCACTACCAACGCCACCTAGGTGGCGTTCACCGTACTCAGCACAGCGGAGCGTGGCCTCCGCAATTAGCTCTGAAAATGTTTCTGAAGTTGATCGCGGAGGCTGCAATTACGACGCGCTGTACGCGCTGATTTGTCTCGGTGACGATTCAGTTACGTGCTTTGTCTTGCGCGTTGTATTAGTGTGTCAGTTACGTGCTTCGTCTTTCGCGTTGTGCTAGCGTGTGCAGCGTAGTGCAGCTTCCATATGCACGACGGTTGCTCATGGTCATCGACGTTGGTAGTCGTGATGGAGGAGACGTGCCACCAGGCGTCAGCGTGGGTGCATCAACGCCTAAGGGCGCTTTAGCCACAAAACACCAATAGACATTATATATCAATGTGCAATAAACATTACACTACTTCTGTGAAGACACGTTTCACTTTCGTGTTCTATACCGATTCCTATATAAGAGGGATCAACCACATTTTTTACTTTTTTTTCACTTTTGCTTCACGTGCTTCTCGCATCACTTTCCACTCTCCGTTTCGCCGACCGTCCTCGTTGTCTTCTTCCCGTATACGCACGTGCTTTGCAGGTGACTCATGACAGATTGATTATACTTACTATACGGCTGAGTGAGCTCTCTCAAAGGCGATCCCTCCCGTTCGGGTTGACAAACATATACTGCTGAGCTATACCTCTCTGAAGGTCGAGCGAGAAGCTAAACTTAGTACTGATTGCGTCATGCGTTGCGCGACTACGGCACCGTCTATGCACATAACACATGCAATATCGCGAAATGGCTTCTTTCCTCTACACAAGGATACCAAAGTAAGGCGTCTCGATAGTACGGTAGCAAATCTATAAGCGATAAAGTTATAATACTTTTTTACAGGCGGATTTAGCAAGCAACCCTTCTGACTGATTTGAACGACGTTTCCCGTCAAGAACATCGTTCATCGTTTACTGAAGAGAACTAGCTAGGATTGTCTGCATACTAGATAATGTCTTGGGGCCTTAAAGGTAGTGACGTATCATAATCATGCACACTACTGGGTTAGTAAGCTCACACACATTAAAATCATGTCTGCAAAGACAATACGGCCGCGAATTATACTGGGCAAGAACGATTGTTCCTCTTACTTCACTGTCGTATCGCCTTTCCAAGCAGAATTTTAAGGCCTTAGAATATGATCAACTACCTAAAGCTAGCTAGTCGAGTAACACATGTTTTATTTTTATTTTTGCCACAACGAGTCGATGACCAGCTAGAATATTAACTTCGGCAGGCACAAAGACGAGCAGTTGCTTGTATAGAGCTAACTCATTAAACACTTTCGCGGCTGTAACTCTGATAGCCAAGTGTCGTATTACTGCTACATACCATTCACCACTTTAACACCGTCTCTTACTTGATAAGTATGGTAGGTGTCGCTCTTCGGCACTCTAAAGACGAGATTGGCCAAAATCACGAACGCAAATGTGGTTTGCATCTCTCTAGGAAAGTGGTAGCAGTGTTGTGTGTCCCGTCATATATGACACGGCGTAAAATTCCCCGAGACGGTTTCGCGCGTCACTAAAACCGCCAGTAAACTTCAGAATGTCGAATAACGACGAAGAACATGTGCAGTTTGATTCCCGGCCTTGAAAGGTCACTGGCATTCAGAGCAACATAATAATAATGAAATCATGTTATTAGACTGCAAGAAATGTCGGGCTTCTGCATCCTATTGTCTCGTCTAGATCGTTTCAACCTGTAGTGGTTAGTGACGTTTTTGTTCATGTTTCGGCATATCTTTTCAAATCAGCGGAATTTGGGCTCGTAGCATGTCACTGTGCTGCAGTGAGCTTGTTTGAAAAAACTGCCTAAATAAATGGCTTCTGTGGAACACAACATTCCTGCTCTCGACCTGTTCGTGGCACTTTTTCAGCTACAAGCCAAGCAGAACGTCTAAAATGCATTTTGGAGCGCACAACACAGCTACTAAGACTGCAATTCTGCGAATGGCGTCTGGATGAGACCAACTCGCCGAATATTGGAGCAGGCAGCTCGAAGCCATTTCGCATCCTTCTTTTGTTTGATTCATTGTTGTAGCCCTAGAGTATAATGGCGTTTACAGAACTACAAGCATTTCGACAGCTGGGAATTCAATTCGTGACACGCCCTAATAATCAAAAACACTATCGTTCAGGCCTATAACTTACACGTTACTAGGGCTAACTCAGTTCAATCTGAGGCAATAAATCCAGCCTATCTCAGGCCACCGACAGTTTACTGTGCTACGATTCATTTAAAACATTTACCCAGCATCGTTAAGCGCATGTTTGGAAGACACCTGCTGAACGACACGGCAAATGTATGAAGGCTGTGGCGTGCATAATGCGAAAATTAAGCGGCATGCTCCATAGTGAAGAGGTAGTCGGCATAAGCATGTCAAAGGGCAAGAAAAACTTTAATTCATTAAATACCACGAAAGCGGACGACAGTTCATTAGTTTTGCTCGTTTTGACTGACGCAGCGAAGGTAGCTGGTTGTCATTTCTCGCCCATACTTGCTGACAAATCGATCACATCCCAGCTTCATAAAAATATCGATTTTTGCAGTGCGCGAGTTTCAAGTCAGGATCGTCCCATAATGGTCGTACACAGTTTTTCGTTCATCACCAATATTGTTGAGAACTGCGCATCGTATATGTACAGAGTGTTTTTGCCACCACGTTTCAGACAATTATTAACTCCTGTCGCAACTACTAAGAAGCAATCACATATATACGCCACTTGTTTTTGCCAGCTCTGTACTGTATAGCGGCAAGAAAAAATTGGCGGCGCAACCTATTTATTCTAGATGATTGGCTACGTTAATGTGATTAGCAATGTATCCTATGAGGGGTGTGTAATTGCTGATGATAAGTTTTATATGTTACGATGATTATTATGAAGCGCGGCACATGCTCGTTGGCACATATCCAGTGACCAAAGTGGACGTCAAAGAGTTTCATTCAAGAGTGGTACATACCCAATTGCACATACTAAGTGGGACAGAGAGATAGAATAAACATCCTTATTATGTAAATGCACCTTTGGAGAGGCGTCCTCATTCCAGAATGCCTTGAGCTCGGGCCGCGTCCTGGGCCCTTGCAATCAGCCGTTGCTGATCTTCGAGGTCAGTGCTGGCCAAGGCTCTCTCCCAAAACTCGTCGGTGTGGTAAGGGTTCGGAGGATTGAGTGGTGCCTCTCTGCGACCCCCTACTATGTGTCTGAGGGACCCGGGCTCTGCGCAGAAGCGGCATTGCGGAGAGAATTGTGTAGGGGCTATGAGGTGATTTCTGGTTGGGTGGGAGAATGTATTAACCTGTAGAGCTCGGAGGAATCGCTCCCGCTCTCTAGGTAGTGACTTGTGTGGGGGTGCATATGTTCTGCGGGTTAGCTTGCAGTGTTGTGTGATGTCTTGGTACGAGACTACAGGGTGCATGCACTCGGGTTCAGATTCCTCGGCGTCGGCTCGGTGGGTCAAATCTCGAGCCACATGGTTGTCGACCTCGTTTCCACGAATGACGTGATGAGCTGGCGCCCAGATGATCATGACTGATCTGGTTGGCGGCTTTCGATTGATGATCTTGAGCGCAGTCGCATGAATTCTGCCGCTAGCGAAGTTTCGGCACGCCTGTTGGAAGTCGGTCACTATGACTTCAACCCCTGTTTCGGAGAGCGCGAGGGCTATGGCCGCTTCCTCGGCTTGGAGGGGATTGTATCGGGTGAGCGAAATGCTGCTCCGATGTTCTTTGCTGACGATTACGGTGGCTGTTGTGGCTGCGCGTCTGGGGTAAGACCCCACATCCGTGCAGGCTGTAGAGGGTAAAGTCCCGTATTTCTTTTGTGTATGGCCCAGGCCCGGGCCTACCTTCGCTGTGTGTGGTGCACTGGGTGCATGTTGCGAGGGAGAGGAGGTACGGTGATGTTGCCCCGGATGGCATGGGGTAAGCTAACAGTCTGAGGCGGTGGTTGGCTGAGAGGGGCACAGAGCCCCAGGCTTAAGAGGATGGACCTCCCCGTTTCCGTAACCGCCAACCTTGTTCGCTGGCTGGATAAATGTGCCTCGATCAGCTCCTCGGCCGTGTTGTGCACTCCTAGTCGTAGTAGGCGTTCTGTGGACGTACTGATCGGCAGGCCCATCGCCTGCTTATATGCCTTTCTGATCATTGTGTTGATTTTCGTGAATTCCCTCGCGTTGAGTAGTGCGTATGGAATAGCGTAATTTATTCGAGACATGACGAAGGCTTGGACAAGCCGAAGCGTGTCCGCCTACCCCATGCCTCTTGTCTTGGTTGTTATTCACCGGATCATGTGGGTAACTTGGGCTGTTGTATTCTTAAGCTTGTTAATTAATATTGTGTTGGTGCGATCCGACTGGAAAACCATTCCCAATATCTTTACGCTCTGAGAAGGAACGATGGTGTGTCCCCCCAGTTGTATGTTGATAGTGGGCGAGTCGGATGCGTGCTTCTTTCGCGGTGAGACCAGGAGTAGCTCCGCCTTTTGGAGGGCACATCTGAGGTCGCATGACTTAGCATAGTCACTCACCACGTCTGCCGCTTCCTGCAAGCGGCTCTCCATTGCCCCGATGGACCCTGTGGACGACCAGATGGTAATGTCATCGGCATATAGGCCATGCCGGATCCCCGGGATGTTATCGAGGAGCGGCGGAAGGCCTATTAGGGCGATATTGAAAAGCAGAGGGGATAACACTGCGCCCTGCGGTGTGCCACGCCCGCCCAGTAGAAAGGGGTTTGGGGCTTGGTCCCCGACCTTCAGGATGGCTTTTCTATCTGAGAGAAAATATCTGATATAGGCACCGTGCATTGCAGTTTGCGCGCGATCTTTGCGCCACTACAAGTGAAGCTTTGGGACGGCCAGTGTCAAAACCAGCAAAACTGGAGAGGCGCTGTATACATTCGTCATGATACTTTCGATCGCTTATCACGAAAGAAGACTGTCCAAGTTGTGAAAATATCAAAGTGCGCATGCTCTGCATATGATAGCACGCGTTCGCAATCGATATGAGCAGCAGGAACAATTGTGAGCTTGATATCGTCAAAGCGCAGGGCATACCTCTCAAACGAGCGACTATAAGGAAGCCGTTGTCGTTCGGAATGGCGCATCATTTTCATCGCCTCTCTAGCGGCCCGCGTCGGCAATACTGGGGCGAAACATGAAATGTCGTAGCGCCATCTGAACAGTGAACGGTGCCCATAGGAATGCGTCCTGGCCCCACAGCCCAGCGTGTTTAGCCTTTGTAAGATTGGTGTATGTTTGACGTTATCGAACGCCCCTTCAAGATCTAAGGCGAGGATAGCCGTGGGGGAGTTGTGTGTCGCTGGTACAATCACATAACCGGTGGCAGATATCCAGTGACGCAAGTTGACGTGACAGTAAAATGCTTAGATCTTGACATAGATACCGGGAAGTGCGTGAAGTCCCTTAAAGGGTCCTAGAGCCATCTTTCTCTGAAGCCTTAAAAACACCTTGGGACGAGTTTTGTGTCCCCCAGGAATATATTGTTACGAAGAGTTGTGAAAAAGTGGTTTTATTTACAGGAGATGGGCGATGATCGTAGCGTGATCGTAGCGCAGTCCGGCCTCTAAAGCTCTTCGTTCTCTTCGTCTTCATTTCTTTCTCTTGTACCTGCTTTTCGTATCCGTTACCATATTGTCACGTTCTAGGAGAACAGGCAACCTGAAGCGTTCTGTTCGAGTCCCTGACCGCCAGCTGATCAAACGCAAAAACTCAAGCACCCACGCGTGCATCGGAGGATCTTCGTCTGCTTCTTCGTTGGCGCCCGTCAAAGCAGGTGCCGGTGCATGGCGCGTGAACTAGCAAGCGTCTTCGGCTTTCTAATTATGTAGCACATGTTGCAGCGTGTGGCATTATTCTCCCTCCTCGGAAGAGCATCGACTCGTTGCTAAAAGAAGCACGCACACTACAGGGCGAACGTGGAAGTACAAGCGTGGAAGACACAGGGACACACAAACGCTTGCTGACGCGCAGTCATAGAACGCAGGGCAATGTCACTGAGGCAATGATTGTGTATACGACAATATTATCAAAATATCATTTTAAAAGACCTAGCAGGAGCGTAGATACCACGAGAGAAGAGTTGACTTCTCTCATTCCTCCTCAACGTCCTCCGTTCCGAAGTAGTGAGGCGGCGCCGATGCTGGTGCCCCGCTTATAGCGTTACGTCATAAGGCTAAGACCCCATAAGGGTAAGACCCCCCTTGATTAAATCATTTTGTGTTCCTTATTTCACTGCTAGTTTTCGCGCAAATGAACGGGTGCTGTTGGCAACCAATATTTCCGGTCACCTGCTTCTCGCTGCGTGCAGCTGTGCGTTTGTGTATTGTAGTGATGAAGGCCTTAGTGAGATTTCATTCCATTTTTCTAGCCCTACAAACCATGGTTTGCAACGGACTCAGTGCGCGGACTGTTGTTGATAGTGTGCGTAGTTCGGTAGCGCGCATAACAGCTCGCCGATGGATCCCGCGCTCCGGGCTCGCATTGAGCGGATGACTAATGAAATGGGCTCCAAACCTTACGGTGCAACACCTCAAAGATGCACAACTCGGGAACCGGGCGACCCAGAGCCTCCGGGGCCTCCGCAGCGCGATGGTCACGACAACCAATTGGTGCATGAAAGTTCAAAATTATTGCACGTTGCCTTTACGGAGCAAGAAACGTTCGTTCAAGCCTCACCTGTATGCTGCCATTTTTTGTGTGCTTTGTAACGTCTGTTATAATCGACGCAAGAATGCTGAAAATGTGGCTGTGCTCGCTTGTTAACTTGGATTTGCAGACGCCGTTTTGTGAAAAATACATCGTGTTTTGGAGGCTTACGTGCGAACACACTGGTGTGCGTAATGGCTGCTGGTGTATGCACGCCGCAATGACACGCAACTGTGCTGTTGTGTCTTGCAATGCCTTAGGCAAGCTGTGTGCAACCGGGTCGTTTGAGCTTAAACTGTCATGTGCTTCTTGATGAACTGTCGTGTGCGTCTGTTGTGTGCGTTCTTGATCCAGCAGCCCGACTGCTTTTTACGCGCTGGCTAACGAACGCCACCCCTACCAGCAGCGTGCGCGCGGCTGACAAGTTGGCCCGGCATGATAACATTTAGTTATTTTGCTAAAACGCTAACATCGCTTGCTTTCAAGAAATATCTTGTTGCTTGGCTATGAATGCAGGTGTATCTGTGGGCTGTGTGTGGCGAGTGAAAACGCATTAGAGAACGTACGTTGCCAAGATATTTCAAACATCATTAAAAATGCAACGACGACTGCACAACTCGTCATGCACACTTCTCAAGCCTTTTTTTTTTCTTTTTTTTGAGTGTACAGCAGCGATGCACAGGTAAGTGACGGAAAGTGGCACTAACGTCGCGGAAGAAATCCACAAGTAAAGCTCACCTGCAGATCGTGCTGTTGATGTAGCTTTCTCATTCCCCGTTTTTTGCTTATAGAAAATATCGCAACGGGTCCTATCGGATGTTCAGCCGGTGGATAACGAAGAGGCTTGGGCGACACAACCGATTTGTGCTGCCTGCTTGCGCCGCAACAAGAATATGGAACGGGTTTCCATCGGCACCTTATGTCTACTTCCAGTGCCCCACAATGTGAATTAGAGAGAGAGAAGAACTTTATTGATTTCCGGCAGATTGCTAGGCTCGGCTCCCGCCTAGAAGCCAGCGGACAGACCGTGTCTCCCGGCAGCTTCCTCGGTCTGCTGGATCGCCCAGAGTTGCTGGTCCAGGCCTGAACTTTTTATTTTTATTTTTCTTTCTCATCTGTGTGACACCAGAATGGTCCGAGGCCTACTGCCTACTTTTGTGACGAACTGGATGGCAGCGGGAGGACAAAGTGCAGTTTCGTTTATTGAGGCAAAAGCCTTAGATGGCTCGTGGTTCGAAAATTTAACCGTCCAGAAAATTCAATATCACCAAGATGCATGGTGGCACCATGTGTTGATTCCTCCAACAAAGGTTGTGGGTTCGAGTGCCTTAATTAACTCTACCTTAATTCAAATAGAGTTAATTAAGGCACCTAAATCCACGACCTTTGGTGTTACTGAAGGCGAAGTTAATTAAGATATTGCGACGTGTCTAGCGCGGCGATGACGACGACGTAAAAAGACATATCGGCACATAAGCAAGAAGAAGAAGCAGTGACTAGCACGCGGTATTGTAAAAACCGTCCGTTCTTGTTACTGCCTCTGCCGACAAGTGCGGTTCGTTTGTCCCTCGAGTTTTCGCCGTCGTGACACTGGTGGTGGTGCAGGTATACCTGATGCTCGGGACGCCTGCTCGGACCCGTACACGCAGTCCCGAGAATCAATCTCTCGACATTACTGCAGTGCACCGATTCAGCCGCAGCCTGTTAGGCCTGAGCCCAGAATTCACCAGCGTTCCAGCTCCGACCAGCATGGACACTCCTACATCGGCGAATCTTCCTCCTTCACAAATGACGACAAGCCCTTCCCAGGTGACTCTTCAGCATCCTCTCGTTCCGGATATCTTTCGTGGCGATGCGTTTGAAGACGTTGAGGATTGGCTTGGTCAGTATGAGAGGGTTGCCAAAGTCAACGAATGGAGCGCAGAACAAAAACTTAGGCGCGCCTATTTCGCACTAGAAGACAGTGCGCGCAAGGGGTTCCAGAACCGGGAAGCGTGCTTACAAACGTGGAACGACTTTCGACGCCAACTCCTGGATACGTTCTCCTGTTCCGACCGGCGGGATTACGCGCAACAGCTAATCGAAGCGCGCTTCCAGAAACCCAACGAAAGCGTCGCTATGTATGCTGAGGATATGTCCCGTCTATTCCGCCGAGCTGACCCCGATAT